>NC_133158.1:153894000-154194800 GCF_040802235.1 Manis javanica
AAGAAACTGTTTTTCTCAAATTGTTGCAAGTTTTCAAAAATTTTTCCACTATATTTATTGAAAAAAATCCACATATAGGTAGACCAGTTTAAGCCCATGTTGTTTGAGGGCCAAAACTGTTACTAGTTTTACTCTTCGACCTCAAGTTTGGTTCTTTTACAAATGCAAATAGCCCCAGGAGAGGCAGCACTATCTCAGTGGGAACAATTTCATTAATCTTTTCTGTAAAGCAGACTGGGCAAAGTACAGTAAGTTGTGGGCTATAAGGGCCAGCAGAAGAGTATGTGTGTATTAAGGTTGCCAACACTCCAGATGGAATATCAATGCCGAAAAGAAAGAGATGGCTCTGGGTTTACTTTTTTGCCTACACACCAGTCTAACCTCAGGGACTTTTCCCTTGAGAGCGTTCATGATCATTCTGGCCACAAACTGAGATCTGGAGTCACCATAGTTCATGTCCTGGGCTGGCTGATCCCACAACTGTAAACTCCCATTGACCCAGATTCTTCTTGGCAGCCCACAGGAAGATGAGTCTATGCTGATCAGCAGATTAGTTCTTTAAAGTGGAAGACGGCCAGGGAGATGTGTCAGCAGCTCTCCTTGGCAGCAGCAGGTGGGACAGGTTGCCTTTCAGGCAAGGTGTATCCTGGGCCAGTAGCTCATTTCTGGGTTCCTAAAGTTACCTGCTTCTTCCTATGAATTAAATAAATAACTCCCTTTCCGCCATCACAGGTGGATTTCAAAGTCATTTTCTAGCTCTAAAGGCAGGGGTGCCTCCAAACCTCCCCATTCTGGTGAATCTAACTTTAATCGCTATTTTAGGTTCCTTCTAAATCCTGTCAACTCTCCACATTTCTCCTTAGCTGGAGGAGTCCAGAATGGAAAATAAGGAGCGTGGTACTGCAGCAGCTGAATATGCCAGGAGGATTGTTTAAAGCAGCCTGGCCCCCTCTTTCTCTTCGTGTCTCTTGTGAGGATGAATGAAAATGCATCCAAAGCTCTGTGAGCTCCCTGGGGAGAGGGATTATGAATGCCCAGATTCTGTGGTTTATGCAGGGCATTTAATAATACCACTCACAGTTACGCTTTCCCCTCCTTGACAGAATTTGATTACAGGAATCTCCCAAAGGTCTTCTTTGAAATAGAATTTTCTAAAACAACAAAAATGGAAAACATTGCAGTCTTCCAATAATGACGGACCCCAGACCAGGCTGCGCTAAACCTGGGGGAGGGGCTGCATCTCCTACGGGACTTGCAGACCTCTTCCTCTCCGGAAGGTCTCACAGACTGGAGCTGTAATGGGGAACACAAGAGCAAGTCTGACTAACTGAGATTTAATAAGGCCTGACATTTCTATGCCTAATCCTCATATATATTCCATTACAGCGATTTTTCAAGACAGACCACTGAAGGAGGCCCTCTTACATATATGAGGTTTGGGGGAGGTGAGGGGGGAAGGAGGGACCAGAGTCATTATAAAAATAGAAGCAATCAAATAATCCCAATGAAATTTCTAATGAAACCAGCCCAGATTTGTATTTCTCAAGAAATTCTCCTTTTGAATGTTCTGCCAGGCACCGGTAGAGTCCCAAACTAAGTTCTTTATATGCTTAAAACATGAAATCTGATGTAAAACTAAACATTTTAGAAATAGATACATGAAATGACATTGTGGAAAGCTGGGAGCCAGAAGGTTCGGTAAATCAACAGTTTCTAGGATTATTTCAGCCTGCCTAGATTTGGACAAGGGAGAAATTTAGAACCCAGCCTTACAGCTTCTCTCTGTGACTGACTGCTCAGATCCTTCGGTGGCTTGGGTGGTAAAACAAAAACAAAAACAAACTTTTAACTGGTTTCAAAAACTTGAGCGGCTCCCATTCTGACTATTACAACTCACCGAAAATAGGGACTGTATTCGCACTGGCCCGGTCAGTGAAAGATGACATGGCTCTTGCAAAGGCTGCAACACCATCCACCCTCAAATAGAATGAGTAATTTTGTGCTATTTTTGGATAGTGTGGTTCTTTAAAACAAAGTGATAAATTAAAGTGGCCTCGGTAATGCAGCAAAAATGTTAAGCTGTTTTAAGACAAATGGAAAACATGGTCTTCGTGTACAAAGAAGGAGTCCAGCAGATGAAAAGGTTTGGAGTCAGCTCTCAACTGAGTTCAAAAGAATTTCAGCCAGTCAGGCAGTTTGGTATTGAACTTTGAAAACTATGCTGTGCCCAGTACTGTGCCTGGGCAGCAGGGGTTATGAAAGAGAATTATTTGTTTCTGAATCCCCAGCTAATAGAGAATTCCTTGAGGGTGGGCACCTCATTTTTTGATAATATGCCCCAACTTGCCTGGCCAAGGTACCATCCCACCTTCCACAGTTCTCCCAGGTCACTTAGAACTGCGCGATTTTGGTCACTGGGAGAAGCCTTGCCCTCTCCCCAGAGCTCTCCAAATCTAGGCCTGATTTCTCCAAATTCTCTTAGCTAAATCCCATGTCCCACATATCCTTCAGGGTCCAGCGCAGACCCCCTGTAGTTCCTTCAGGACTTCATCCTGGGCTGGCCCCTTTCTTTCCTCTCCTATTGTTCTTAGGGTCAGGATACCAGAGGCGTTTGGATGAGCAGCAGTGAGAAGGGGGGCATCCCCAAAATAGCATGAGCAAAGGCAAGCTGTGGGCACCGCGGTGGTGCCGGGGAAGGAGGGAATGGGAGAGTGCGGGGCCAGGGAGGAGGAAGAATGGATGAAGTACAAATCCAGGTCCCTCCAGTCCTGAGCTGGGTGAGTGGGGCCAAACGATGGCATGTCCGGGAGTCCCAGGTTCCTCCACTCTCAAAGACCTCTCTCCAAAGACTTTGTGAGTGAGTGACTGCCTGCAGTACCTGTGAAACAAATAAAGGAATTTCTTTTAAATGCATAGAACCTGAATCAAAGTGGTGCTCTCAGAGGAGGAGGTTATGAAGTAAAGGTAGTTTCAGGAAGGCTTTCTGAATTTAGTCCCCCAGCCATTCTGCCACAACACCACACTCTTCTCTGTTGTTGCCCTCTGTCAGTTTAGGCCTGGAGGTGTGTGTATGTGTGGGTGTCTGGCTCCCTCACTAGGCTGTATGCTCCCAGGACAGAGACACAGCACTTCATTCATTTGTTTTGTCCCCAGGGCCAAGCCCAGTGCTCAATAAATACATAAGTGATAAATTAATGAGTTCACCCTCAATGAACTGACAGTATTTTAAAAAGTGCTTTAGAAAGAATGTTCTGACCATGGTGTGCTGCATAGAGCAGAAAGAGGGGCTCAGTACCAAGGTGTCAGTGGACTCAGAACTTGAAATATTTCTGGGGTTTGTTGTGAATGCATTTCATTTTTTACCAATGAGCACGCCTCTTTTCTCTATCCCAGCAAGTTTCTGCCTTGTGTGCTCACCACAAAAGATCTTCCGAGGGAGCCTTAATTAATAGTAATTAGCAGAAATTAGCTTCATCACGTTTGGGTCAACACAATACTTTAACACCAAGCTTTCTTTATTGAGTGTTGTATAAGTGCTAGACACTGTCCTAAGAACCTGAAATGTTGTATTAGAGTTCTCCAGAGAAACAGAAACAATAGATGTGTGTGTGTGTACGTGTGTGTGTGTGTATGTGTGTGTGAAGAGATTTGTTATAAATGATTTGCTTACACAGTTATGAAAGCTGAGAAACCCCAAGATGTGCAGTCAGCAAGCTGGAGACCCAGGAGAGTCAAGAGTTTAGTTCTAGTTCAAGTCTGAGTCTGAAGGCAGAAGACTGAAATCCCAGCTTGAAGACAGTCAGGTAGAGAGACAGAGAAACAGAGGGAGAAGCAGCTCTTCCTGACTCAGCCTGTTTGTTCTACTCAGGTGTTCCATGGGTTGGATGAGGCAATCAGCTTTATTCAGTCTACTGATTTAAATGTGAATTTCATCCAGAACATTCTCACAGAAACACCCAGAAAAATGTTTAACCAAACATCTGAGCAATCTGTGGCCCAGTCAAGTTAAAACATAAAATTAACTGTCACACATGTGTTAATTCAATTAATCCTCACAACAATCGATCCTGTGATTTGGAGGATTCAGGATTTCAGCCACTCTGACTTCAGAGCCAATAGGTTTATCCAATACAGTACACTACACTGTTCAACCCAGCTTTGGAAAAAAAATCCTAGGCCTTCCTTTCACATTTGCAAATTATTTTCATTTTTTTTTATTAAATAAGATAAACTGTGTGTTATTATTGCTATTTTTATATAATACTTTCTGGTCCTTACTTATTTTTACATGTAAATTCAAAAAAGGTTCTTGTTTACCTCAATTTTGTATGCAAACTTAGAAGTGATGATGTGTAAAGAGTGTCCCCTCACCTAGCCCTTGTTATTGATCAATATAATAATGATAATAACAATATGAAGTTATTATTACGAATTCATGGTAATTATTAATTAATTAATTAATTATGTAGCCCATCCTCCTCCTGATTTATGGTTTACTTCCTTCCCTGAACATGAGCAAAAAAAAATACATATGTATATATATTTGCTATTTATTAAAGAAGATATTTACATCAAATTCTCATCAAAATATCAAGAAAATACAAGATGTCAAGTGTTGGATCCAAGTGATAGAAATACAGGCAATTTTCTTTTGGTCTCTGTTTCCTGCCCTTTTTTATATACCACAATAGAAAAAATATATAATTCACCTTATTTTTTTTAATGTTGCATAATTCCACCATTTATTAAAATAAGACAAAACTGGGCCAAACTGCCCATAAGAAACACTTCCTGTGGCTGCAGGGCCATCAGTGCTGGTCCAAATGCCACCCTGGTTTCCAAAGACCCCTCAGCAGCCTTCCTTTCCATTCCTGAGACAACAGAGCCAGAATATAGGGATCCCAATATGTTATCGATTTCTTCCAATAATATTAGTTACTTAGAACAAAACACAGGTTTCCTGATTCCCCACTCTCTTAGCAGCTAAATATATCCCAAATGAGCCAGCTTCCTGAAATTTCTCTCTGAAGAGATTTCACTACATGCACCTTCCTACTTTGCACTGGATTCATGGGTTTGTGGCTATAGGAACATAAATACATAGGTTAGGTACAGGGGTAGCAAAAACACGGTGTTCCTGAGCCTCCTCACCCATGGCAGACATCACTAAGGAGTCACAGAAGTCTCTTCCCTGAGCTCAGCTTCCTTCAGATCCTTCTCAACACAGTGCTCCAGACAGCCACTGCAAATAGTTAGCTCTAAGGATGAACCTATTTGTTCTCCCTAGATGAAGCAGGGATGTCAACATCAATCTTCTCTTTGTCTCACTTAGCCTCTGGCCTTAGTTCTATACCAGTCGTGGCTGCAACTTTGTACTTATTTCTCACTCTGCTTGAAAGAACATGTTTTGAAAATGGTTACTCAGTCTGGAAGCTACTTCCGTCCCAAAGCAGGGTCCCAAAACACAAGAGCTGAGGGATCACATTTAACCTGTTTATGCTGCATGCTTGGAAGACTTTGAATGAGCTAGGTTCATGGCAGAAGAGGGACCAGCTTCTAGGCTAGCCGACGCTTTGCCTACAGCTCTTCTCACCACTCTCCTATCTGACTCTGGGCTTTATCAAAAAGAACAGAGAAAATGTTCCCGGGATCTGACACGTGTAAACACTCCTCCATCACCCTGGCCACGGCGGCTTGCCAAGACAGGAATGAGGCCAAATTTAGTGGGTCCTTCAGCTTGGTGACCCCAGTGGAAACAATCCCCTGATATAGAACAGAGAGAGTCAGTGAAAAATGTGCTGTCCTACAAAGAATAAAGCCTGGGATGATTCATTCTCCTGATCCTGGTGATGTCCTGCTGGATGCTGGTCACTCAGACGGGGCTGTCAGCAACTTTGCAGGAATTCTAATCTGAATGCTGGTCCTGAACATGTAATCCCTAGTTACTTCCGCATGGTTCCTGAACAGCCAGAAGTTTCCTGGGCATGCTTTCCTGGCAGCCTTCTTGCTGCTTAGCAAGAGACCCTTTTAAATGCCGAGTGGGTGGGCGAGGCAGGTGGGGCAAGGCCTGGCGGGAGCCACAGCGTCTGAGGAGGCACCCACGCACCCCCAGCTCACTGCAGCTGGGGTGCCCCCCAGACATGGACACTAATCTTGCTCAGATCACAAATGATTTATTTGTTGCCAAACTTAGTAAATACTCATACAGTAAAAGGAAAGTAAATTATACAAGCACTATGAATGTGTTATGAAAAATCACAAGGCAGAATATGTATATATATGAAGTCTATGGATATGTAAACATTTATAAATACATCATTTTTTAGAGGGATGTACACTCGATGTTTTAGCTTTGTTTTATTTTTACAGAAATGGTATCAAATGGAACACATTATTCTGTAACGCGCTTTTTACACTTAACACTATATCTGGTAGTTCTTTACCATGTCAGCCCATGTAGTCTTTCTTTTTAACTGTTACAGAGGGTCCATTGTATGGATGCACCATGTTCTAAGTACTTCTTTTTGTTAACCACTTCTTGACAACAAGTGAGAGAAACAATCTATAAATTAAAAGGCACATAAAAGGCATATTAACCAATTAGAATTCATAGACTTCCTTTGATTCCAGATTCAAATTGTTAAAAAAGATTTATGAGATAATAGAGGCATTTTAAACACTGGATATTTGATAACATTGAGGTAATATTTTTGACAGATATTTAGTTTGCTTCCAGGGTGTTGCTATTTCAGAACAATACTGCAATAAACTAATATTCTTATCCACATATTTGACCATATTTCTAAAATAGTTAATAGCTAGAAGGAAATCCACTGGGCTTGCAGAAATGCACATTTTACGTTTTGAAAAATTCTGCCAGATTTTTCTTCAGTAGGGTACCACTGGGAATACACATTTCCCCATATTCTCATTCACTGAGCTTTCATTTTCTTTGTTTCTGTTTTCTTCATTACTATCAAGATTGAGCACGTTTACATATGTTTTTTGGCCATGTATATTTGTTTCATGGATTGCATTATGCCCTTTGCTTATTTTTCAGTTAGGTTGTCTTTTTTCTTGTGAATTTGTAGGAGTGTTTAAAAAATTTTAAATGAACTCATGTACTCATCACCTAGCTTTGTTATTATCAACTCATGGCTAATACATTCTCCCATCCACTTCTACTCCAAACAAGGATTATTTTGAACCAAATCTCCAACATTATACCATTTCATTTGTTACTATTTTAGTAAGTTAATCTAAAAGATGAAAGCTCTTAAAAATATCCACAATATTAGCATCATATCTAAAAAGATGTGGTATCATCAAGTATCCAATGTTCTTATTTCTTCCATTAGCTCTTATATTTAAAAAAATATTACCTCAATGTTATCAAATATCCAGTGTTTAAAATGCCTCTATTATCTCATAAATCTTTTTTAACAATTTGTTTGAATCTGGAATCAAAGGAAGCCTTTTATGTGCCTTTTAATTTATAGATTGTTTCTCTCACTTGTTGAAGAATTCTGGCTATTTTTCCTATGGAGTCTCCCACAGCCTGGATGTTGTTGATTGCATCTGATGGTCTCATTTAACACGTTCCAGTGTCCTCTGTGTTTCTTGAATTCCTGTAGTTAGATCTAAGGCTTGATGAGTCAGGATTGATGTTTTGACAAGAATACTTCATGGGCATGTTGTGTATTTCCAACAAGGCCACATAATTTTGGCTGTCTCTTTGTAAGGTTAGCAGCTATTCATAATTGTGTCAGTCTGGGTCCACAGAGGAAACGGAAACCATACTATAATCAAATGGGGGTGTTGTGTAATAGAAAGAGTTATGAACTGTGAGAGAAGAGTAACTACAAAGATGTAAAGAGACCTCTATAGGGTATCCTATATCTAAGGAAGAATAGTCCAGGGAAAACAAGCTTGGAAAGGGGTCTTCTTGATGCTGGGGCTCCAACTAAGCTGCAGAAGGTGTGGCTGTCTCACACTAAGTAGCTAAGTTCACTGGGCTTCTTAGGCAGAGCTAGTCCACAGTAACCGGCAGGTAAGCAAGCATCCATGGATGCAGGCAGGCTGAGGCTGGTGGGTGCTGCTATGGCTGGGAGGCCTGGTGTGCAGCATTCACATTGGCAGGATGGTGGGAAGCAATGTCCTGGGGCTCAGGCCCAGGCTGGGGCTCTGAGGTCTCCAAGGGATGCACATTAAGCATGTGGCTGGGGCCCAGCATGCACTATTGACAGGCCATACAGCTGGAGCAAGAAAAACTGAGACTGAGAAGAAAAACCCCTCCTCTGGCAATGTTCCTCCCACATTCTCTACGGACAAAGCCTACCATGGCACTCCTTGTGAAAGAGAAATGCTTTAGGAGTTCAATCCATTATTACAGACCAGGTACTGAGGGGTGGATTGGGGGCTGAGGGGCAAGGAGTCGGTGACTGATACAATGATCAGTGACTAGGTCCCTTATTCTTTGGGGTTATGGAACGGTTCTATTCTAATGCTGGAATATATTGGCTGGAATGCTCCTCCCAGGAGAAACATCCCACATCTCTTCAGTTGCCCTGAGACACAGTGTGTACAAGAACCTGGCTCTTTCTCCGTGCCACCATTTCCTCTCTTCTCAATAGTCTATGTCTTTAGGGTCCCAGCACTTTTTGTTTATTCACCAGTTACCTCTTTAGACTTTTGGCACCCTGGCATCTCCTTTTCTCTCTGGTTCAATGCCTGACTTCAGATCAAAGCTATTTTCTTACCACTTCCTGAATCTTGGCTTTACTTATAAATCCCCTGAACAGAGTGTACAGGAAGTGGAACTTCTCATTCATAATCCTGTAATCCTCACAAACATCTTATGAAATGGCTGTCATGTCCTGGTTTTACAGATGGGGAACTTGAACTTAGAAAGGTGAGGCAGGCATGTCCGGGACCTCAGCGGGTAGTGGGCAGAGCTGGGACGACAGCCTAAGTCTCCTTGACTCCGATCCGTGAGGGTTGCTGACCCAAGAGGACTCACAGCCTCCTGCTTACTTCTTGTCAGGTAACTGCAAACTCATTTGCCTCCTGGCTTCTCACCAGTTGTCTATTTTCTTCCAATTTTCCAGATCATTAGAAGTGCTCTCCAGAATCATCTTGAAACTCTCTTCCAAGATCACCTCCTCCAATAGCCAATTCAGGTTTTTATTTCCAGGCTGGGGTTTCTTCTCAAACAGTAGCTTAATAGCACTTAATTGCACTTAGCTCCATACTGTTTAATTGCAGTTTATTTCCTCTGGTCTCAGGATGATGGGACAGACACCTAAGCCCTCCCTCGTTTCAAAGGTGCTGTTTTTACCGCCCGCATCACCCACCCCTCCCTCACCCACCAGCGCCCTCACAGACGGAAGGGAATGAGGATGGCTCTCTTCACTCCCCGCCCTCAGGAGACTGTGTGGCAGCTGTGAGGTTCTGACCGCTCCGGCTGGGTAAGGCCTGCTGGTAACCAAACCTTCCTTCTCCAGTTCATCCTTCCTCCTTCAACAGCCCACCTGCCACTTTCCCTTTTCTCTTGAGCCATCCCCCCCACCCAGTACTCATCACTCCCCCCTCCTGCTGCCCCTTAGCCCCCTCACCACCCCCATTCTTTCCTTTTGATCCTTGGCCCCCTCTCTTCCTCTCTTTCCTTCCTCCTACCCAAGCTTTACCGGCAAAATCAGACATAATAACAAAAGAATGGGGCATAAGTAAACAGCTGCCTACCCTCGCTTGGAAGTCCCTGGAAACAACTTCCTTCACCTCCATTGATAGAGTGCCTCTGTGCTTCAAAGTGTTTGGCCCTTGCTCAAGGCCAGTCACAGCAGCCATGGAGTCATTGTGTTGAGATGAAGGCAAATCCAGGCAGTTTCTATGTTTAGATGCAACTGTGTTTCTGGAAAAGGCTGCGCATCACATAATAGGAAATCCTGAGAGTGCGAAGACTGTTTCCTGCCAGTTGAAGCATTATTGTCTTTGGCTGTTGTGACCATAGCAGAAACTTTCGAGTAAGTGGACAAAGGTATAGGGGGGGCAGGGTGAGGGAGGGGCAGGCTGTGATAGGTAGGGGAGAAGCAGTGAAGTGTGGCCCCAGGGAAAGTGGGGGTTTAAAATCATCAGCGAAAGTAAATGAATAATAGAACCCTGCAGAGGGAGAAGGAAAAACTGATTAATTTATAAAAACATCTGGGGAAATAGGGTCAGCAAGGGCAAAGCACTGTCAGTTCAGTATGAGCTATTCTAAAACGGTACATGACTAAGAGCGTACCTAATGGATACTGCTCAGTGGTGATGATGATGACAGTCGATGACGATGACAACAATGAGGATAGTGATAATACTGTTGGACAAAGTCACAGTTACTTTATTCAGGCCTAAGAAATGGAAGGCTCTTTCTGCTGTGGATCTCTGGATAATGCAAAGCAGTGCTTCTCATCCTTAAATATGCACACGAATCTCTTGGGATCACATTAAAATGCAGATCTTGACCTGATAAGTCTAGGCTGAGCCTGAGATTCTGAATTTCTAACAGTCCGCAGTAAGTTCTGCCAGCTGATCAGTACATCCATCCTGTGCATAGCTGCGGGACTGAGAGGACGAGCATGGGAATGGATCTTGAGAGCGTCAGTCTGGGTTGGGGGATGGGAAATGAGGCGGAGCTTATTGATGTGGGGCCATTATCTCATGACTCAGGATTCATATCCTGGTGAGGGCACAGATGATCTCTTATACTAAAGTAATAAGGAATCTATTAGTCGGGGTAGGGGCACCAACATCCCCGAGAAGCTCAGCGGTTGCCTTCTTCTACAGGCCAAGACTGACTGTAAGAGATGCTGCAGTGGGCTTGGGCCCCACTGTCAGTGGGGAAGACACTCTGGAATACCAGAGGCCAACTGAAGATGCTCACCCCTCAGAGTCAAGGGGGAAGTAATTGCCACACGGGAAAAAAGGCACAAGAGACAACCCGGGGCTCTTGTGATAACAGACAGACATGGTGTGCCTAGGGGTGAGGCCAGGGGCAGCCAGTGTGGGCACTGCTTACCTATGTGATGGAAAAGGTCAAAAGCAAATGAGCAGAAGGTTGACATCAGCTGCCACAATGAAAAATCATAATTCCTCACTTAGTTTCTAGATGTGAGTGATTTCTGAGATCCAGAGCACATTGACTGAAGGGGAGACCAGGTCCTGCAACATCCCACATCAATATTTGGGAGCTCTTCCCCTAGTTTCCTGTAGCTATTTACCCAAGGGATTTTGCAGTGGAAGACAGGAGAATACCTAGATCTTCCTAGGTTGGTGCTGATTGTAGGGGACCCAACCACCACCACCCCATCTGTTAGAGGAGCTCATGGAACCATGTGACAATGTCTCAGGGGGGTTTCCTGCCCTTTCCAAGGGTACATTGGACAGCTCCCCACAAAGAAAAAGGAGGAAGGGAAGGTGGAGGGAGGTGGACTGAAAGGAGAAGAAAAGAAAAAAGCACTGATTTGGCTATGTAGTATTTGGGGATTTTTATGCTGTGCATCCTTCCACCATGGCCATTTCAAGCCACCAGCATGCAGTCATTGAGCATGAAGTTGGGAAACAATGCCTCTCTGTGTGTAAACAGTATGGGATGAATTGAACAGCTGGCAGAACTCACCTGGGAGTCCACTAGAACTCAGGCCAGGCAAGTCTGGTGTCTGTTTTGGTGAATGATCCCTTCTTTCCCATAGTGTCAACACTATGAGCCTTACTGGGACTTCACCTTAATCAGTGATCTAGTAACAGTGAGATGACGCAGGAGCAGATGGTTTCCCATCCTGGGTTCAGGCTTCCACACCTTCTTCTCAGGACCCTCACTTCCCCACAGAAGACGTGCACAGGGCTGTGACTCCAACTTCCTTTGTTAAACACTTGGACAATCAGGTCCTAGACCTGGTTTTCTTCATGACTGGCCATTCAGCAGCAGGAGATGAGGGTTTTGAAAATGCTGCTGTGGAAGCCTCTGGCTTTCACTCTATGTTCTAAGTTGATGGGTGGCTGATCTGAGCCTGTCATTTTCTTCTTTCACTGTTTCATTGTAGTTACCGACAACTAACCAACACTACGATCTTCTGCCACTATTTTCTAACGTGCCAGAGCCATTGCATAAAGTGATGCGCCTCCTTCCAGCAGACTCATCTCAATTCACTGAAGATGAGAATCTTAAAGAACTTATCCACAAGCTGAGGAGAATGGAAATCTTGCAGAATCTTTCAACACTTTGCTGAACACCAACAGTGGAGTCTTGTTACCATTGGACTAGAAAACAATCTGGTGAGTGATCTGATTCCAAAATTTCTGCTTCCAAGGACAACTTCCAGCACCAGTTGTCTTAGATTAGGGTCTCCTGAATCAGACTCTGACACAAGGGTTTGGGTGCCAGTAATTTATCTGAGGGGATCCTAGGAAACAACTATAAAGACAAGCAAATGAAGAAAGCTGATAAAGCAGGAGCCTGCTGGAGGACACTGGGGCTCCATTCCACTGGGAAACACTCTGGAACATTCCTCGGAGCTACCCACTGCCCAGAGGGATGAAGAAGTTGATGTATTTATCCACACACACCTCAGCTGTCATTGCTTGAGGGCTGTGTCTGGAGGCATTAACTCACTGGCAGCCCAAAACAGTCTTTGGCAGAGAAAAACCAGGTGCTCACAAAGGCAGCCATTGGTCGTTAGAGGCAAGTGCCAAGGAGATATGGGCCCAGCATGTCAGCTTCTGCTGCATTTTATAGAGCTGAGCTAAGGGCTGGAGCAGCAATGCCAGAAAGATCCCGTCAGGCCTCGCTAGGAGAGGCTGGCAGTTCAGTGGTATGCAGTGACCTCCTAGAGCCGCAAGAGGGAGCCAGTGGCGCGGGGAGCTGGGCTTAAAAGAGCCACCTGCAGCTGCAGTGAACCCCCATGGCGAGACTGACCCCGCAAACGGAATCTGGACGGAGAGCCGAAGAGGAAGAAGATTGCGGCTGAGGGGTGAGTGGGTGCTGAATGGAGAGAACATGAGAAAAAACAGGACTGTAGAGTCAAATAGAGGGAGAGGGTGCAAACAATTTAATCAATCATGTTTTATACAAAAAATAAAGGGGTGGGGGACTTCCACCTTTTTCTTTGCACTGCTCTTATTTTTCTCAGAACAAGCATACATTATTTTCATAATTAACAGTGAGTACATAAACACATATTTAAAACAAAAGGAAAAAGTAGAGGAAGCAGTAAGCAAAATAACAGGAAAATCCCAAAGTGACCCTGAGTTCTAGGAAAAGCAATGTTGTTCCTGGTTTTTTGCTTTGCTGGGAGGCACTGCCCCCAGCCCTCCATCTCCATACACATTGTCTCTTTTGCCTTCTCTCATTCTCTCAGAAATTGTAATTGCCTTTGAGCACACTATAAATTAATAGAAATAAATTAATAGCAGTGTCAGTGTTTTACAATGACTCTTAACTGCAGCTGTTAACACTTCCACTACTTTATGAAGATAAATCCCCAAAGGATTGACCATTGATATCATGAATGAACTATAAATTCAATTATTAGAACTTCATTAGAAACAATAGTAAACTTAGTTGCCTCTCGGAAGCCTATGTTTAGAGAATTGTTTTGTCTGTTCTAAGAGGCATAGCTATAAAACAATGAGAATGATTTTAATTAAACATCTTAGACTCCATGTATTAATTGACATTTCCCCCGCAAGCCACAGGAACCAATATGATTACTACAGGCACCAAAGCATTTGGCTTAGGAAATTGCCCTCAGAGTCCATTTAGGAAAAATACAAAAAAAAAAAAAAATCAATTTCTGTCATGCCTCTTTGGGACTCCAAGTGTTATTAGCCATTTTAAAACGTATTTTATTCATTTGAATTCAGTCACAGGTGACTCAGAGCTTTTCTGGAAATTAATCTACTCTCAGAGGATGAAGACTAACCACCTCCATTAGCAGCTACAGTTACCAGAAGGAGAGGGGAATAAACAGGATCTGGTGTTGGGGCTGGAGCTCCATGTTTGATGGAAGAGGAGGCTGGATGCTCTCATCTTTGCAGAAGGCCCTCTCAGCCTGGCCCTGGTTCCCACAGCTGAGAGAAGCCGAGGGGCAGGGGGTAGGGGGATGCCGGTGTGGGCCACCTATGCCCACTCTCCGCGCCTCTGAAGGTAGGCCTGAGCTGGTATGCGCCATGGGGAAGCGGGGCTTATACTGTCCCAATGCTTCCTAACATTTGCATATCACAGATACATAGAAAGGATTTTTTTGTATAAAAAGCCAGAACAAGGCACTAGAACTGGAGGGTATTGGGACACATCTACATAGGGGCTGGTGAAAAAATTCATTACATTTTCCTTATGTTTTGTAATCATAATTATTGAATTTGTATGAAACTTCCAAATGAAATCTTTAAACATTTTAAATGAGAAGCTTGAGTTTGTTTCCATTAACATAATTTTTTTATTGATGTATAGTTGATATACAATATTATATTGGTTTTAAGTATACAACATAGTGATTTGACAGTTAGTTCCATTATTAAATGCTTACCCCAACTAGTGTAGTTACTCTGTCAACACAGGAAGATATTAAGAATTACTGACTATATTCTCTATGCTATACTTTTCACTAATTTATATTATGTTTGAGATTTTTGTGCCTCTTTATCCCCATCACCTAAGTTACCCACCACTTCCCCCATGGTAACCACCTGGCACTTCTCAGTGACAACATCAACATAATTTTTAAAAACTGGGTTTTATGCTTAAAATGGTTCCTTGCAACAATTCCTCAAGACACTCTAATAATAACCTCTTCAGAGTTTTGACAGTCACCATCAATGACCTGGTTTTCAAAAAAGGGTGATAAAAATTTTAAGACCAGTTTTACAACCATTCAAAAATTTACTACGTTTGAAATTATAACAAAAGAGAACTCAATTGTTCTTCCTCTTCTTTCATTGACAAAGGGAATGTTGACATGTCCAGTGATAAGAGGAGCAGATTTTGAATTCAATAGCATGTTTCCAGATTAAGTATTTCAAAATAAGAAGCTCCAGTTTGCAGAGGGTGCTGTATCCTTAGAATGCTTGACAGAGATCAGGGAGCTGGGAAGGCCAGAGCCCACTGGAACTTCCTGTCTCCTCATTCTCCACTGGCCACACCTTGGGCTTCCTTCTTGCTGCTTGGATCTCTGGGGCCAGACTCTTCCAGTAGCTGCACAGGCCCCTTCCAGATAGGTACTGCTGCCCTCCGCAAGGGCATGTGGCTGCCAGGGTGGGAGGCGGCCTCCTCCACTGCCATCAGCTCAGCCCTGTGCAGCAATGATACAGACAGCCACTGGCAGTGCTCCCGGCTCTCCAGCCTGGAGGCCTTGGAAAAGCAGGGTCTTGGGGCACACTATAACCCATTCAGAGCACCCCTCCTCCCCCATAACAAACCACTGTGAGAAAGCTGTTTTCTACTTTGGACCCAAGGGATTTCTCCATTTGCTACTTGCTCAGCCAGCTCCTCAGGGACAGGAGCAGAAGGGGCTCTCAGGCCTCAGCCCCAGAGGTATCATAGGATGCTCAGCTGATTTTGCACCCAGGGTCAAGCTCTTCTGGAGTTCATCAGGGTTAGCCAGAGCCACAGGAATGTATTTTAGGGTCCCTGTTTTAGGGTATCTGTTACTACTGAGATGTGACCCACACCTCTTTGCTGTTCAAAGTGGAGTATCTAAGAGTTGTTCCAGATGTGCTTGGAACCATGGTGTTATTGGAGTATGTGTATACTCACCCAAGGTAACTACTTTTAAAGGATCAGCTCTCATTTTGATATCAAGCTTTTCATGTTGGAAAAACCTGCCTCTTTCTATCTTTATACATAGTCCTCTTTTACTCATAGTTCAAGAATCCTGCTGCATTTCAAAGGCACTAATTTGATGTTCAGCTGAGTCAGCATGAAATCACCTTTGTGAATGGGCTACTTCTGATTTTAACCAGTTGTATCTCTGTACCTCTCATTTGTTTGTAGCCCCTCACCAAGTACCAAATTATCCCCCAAAATTAGCAGCTTAAAATGACAAACATTTACTACTTCATAGGTTCTGTGTGTGTCAGGAAACAAGTGGGGGCCAGTTGGGTGCCTCTAGTTTAAAATGCCTCATGAGGATGCAGTCACGCTGCTGGCAGGGGGCTGTGGTCTCATCTGAAGACTTGGCTGGGGGAGGACAGCTTCTAAGCTCACGTACATAACTGTTGGCAGGATTTAGTTCCTTGTGTACTGTTGGATTGAGGACCTCAATTCCTGGCTGGCTTTCAGCAGGAGACTGTCCTCTGCTCCTTGCCTTGTAAGTCTTCCCATAGGGCAGTTTCTACAACATGGCAGATATCTTCCCCCAGACAGAGCTAGCAGAGAGAAAGAAAAATCCCCCAAGATAGGAGCCACCAGATTTATAACCTAATCTTGGGAGTGACATCCCATTGCGCCAGCCATAATCCATTTCAGCAAGTCCAGCCCATACTCAGGGGGAGGAAAGGACACAGGGCATGAAAAACAGAGGCAGAGGTCTGTGCTGCCTATTGTAGCAGCTACCCTCTGCCCTCCCCCAACAGCCATACCTGCTCCTTTCCTCTGAGGCTCTATCTGGATTATCCTGGTTTCCCCATCCTTTTAAGAGAGGAATATGGCTTCATATTCATTCATCCACTCCTTCATTCAATAAGTGTGTCCTGAGGCCTACTGCATGCTAGATTTCATGCTAGGCACTAAGAAGCACTGACTGTAAGAACAGTTTCTTTCCTCCTGACCTCTTGCCTGGTACTGCACAGCCTGCAGCAGTCCTCTCAGAGGCCAGCTGGTGCCTGGATGGCCCATGTGGACCGGCCAGCTCAGGGACCCTGTGCCATCTGTCTGCTGACGGGACCTCCTCCTGATGCTACTTTCCTCCAACGCACCATGTCCCACTGTCGATCTGCTCACCTTCCCCTCTTTCCTGTGGCCAGACTTTGTCTCTCTGTCCTGGGCTTTCTTTGGCTCATCCTGCTGCCATCGAAGTGATGGCATCTCTCTGTGCCTCAGTTTCCTCACAGGGTAATGACTTGTACAGTAAACTGTGATCATACAGGAAACTCCTCAGAACAGTGGCAGGAAATAGTAAACATTTAAACTACATGCTTCTCAGTACTCTTAGTAGTATTCTGCACACCTGTTCAGGCAGCTATAAGTCAGTCACATTGCCACAGAATCATACCCATACAGTTGTGTGAGTGGGAACACCAACAAAAGCTTACGTTTCTTTCTTCCAACTTCATCATCACTTTGAAGCTCTTTTACTAAAAGCACATCTGATTTCATCATGGAAACATGAGCCTTTTCACACCAACATGGGATCTTTCCTCAGAGGTTCCGGTATTGCCCTCATTCACATGCTCAGCGCCAAGGCTGGAGTTCAGCTTGGTCCTCCACTGTGGCACCCTCGCCTGCTTCCCTTCACAAAGCAGGTGTTGCTTGGATATAGGGAAGCTTGCCCTCTCTCTTCCGTGTTGTCCAGGCTGTGTCCCTGGATGCTGAGAAATAGGCTCACTTCTTGGAGTGGGAATAAGTGTTTGCATACTCATCTTAGCCCACATCTGTGGCCTGATGAATAAACAATTAAGGAAGTTGGAACGCTTATTGTTCACCACAAGCCAAGATTTCCATAAGCCACAGAGGTGGGGGAGTGTGAGAGAGGGCCTGGCATGGGCTGAGAAGTGCTGTCATTGACACGCAGAGGTCTGCCGCTTCCTCATCAGTGGGTGGCCTTTGGGAAGCCTTTCTCCCCTGATCTGGCTACAGCTGCTTGCCCTTTCTGATATTTGCCCCTCATCCTTTCATGATTTTCTTTCTTAACCCCACCCCCAGCCCAGCCCCGCTGTCGTTCCTCCTGTAAGCTCAGCTCCCAGTGGGCTTTATTTCCTCCCCTTGGATCTTCCACCTGGGAGGAAGCACCCTCCCTCCCGTAGAGCGGATGCCCTGCTCTTCCTTCCCCCCGCCTGCATACCCCTTGTCCCTCTAGCCCTGCCCTTCTGCCACAACTATGGTTTGGGCTGCAGAGCAGCAGAATGAGGGTGTGTGCATGGGGGGCCTCCGTCTGTATGCCAGGCAGGTGGACAGTGCTTCTCTGGGTGAGAGTAACCAGCCCTGAGAAGCAGAAGGCACAGATGTTTCTTAGTGACAGAGGGTGACTGGCTTTAGAGCAGGGCAGCTGGGTGCGGAGTGATGCATGACTTCTCACTTCCCTCCTCATCTCCCTCCTTTTCTGCATCCAGCCTCATGTCTCTTATTAAAGGCTTTTTTGTCTCCGTCTGGGCCTCTAAAACTACCTGATAGGTGAGTGGTTGAGGATTAACAAGTGTCAATCAAGCAGTCTCCAGAATATTTGAAGAACTCCTACAACTCAACAACACAAAGGCAAATAACCCAATTAAAAAAATAGTAAAAGGATTTGAATAGACACTTCTCCAAAGAGTATATACAAATGGCCAATAAGCACATGGCAAGATGTTCCACATTAGTTGTGAAGGAAATGCAAATCCAAACTATAATGAGGTACCACCTCACATCTCCCAGGATGGCTATAATCAAAAAATAAAATAAGATAACAAGTGTGGGTGGGGATGTGGAGAAATCAGAACCCTAGTACATTGCTGGTGGGGATGTGAAATTGCACAGATACTGTAGAAAACAGTTTGGTAACTCCTTAAAAAACTGAATATACAATTATCATGTGGTTCAACAATTCTACTCCAAATAATTGAAAACAGGGACTCAAACAGATTCTTGTATGCCAATGCTCACTGCAGCACTATTCACAATAGCTGAAATGTGGAAATGACCCCAGGGCCCACCAACAGATGAATGCATAACAGAAGATGGTATAACCATAAAAAGGAATGAAGCTCTGATGCATGCTACAGCATGATGAACCTTGACAGCATTATGCTATGTGAAATAAGCCAGCCACAAAAAAGATGAATAAGATCACAGGTATGTGAGCCATCTAGAACAGGCAAATTCATAGAGACAGAAAGTAGAGTTGAGGTTACCAGGAGAAGGGAAGCAGTAGTGCTTAGTGCGTACGGTGTGTCTGCTGGGGTTAACAAAGGCTTTGAAATGGATAGTGGTAATGGTTATACAACATTATGAGTATGATTAATGTCATGACTATACACTTAAAATCATTAAAGTGGCAAATTTTATGTCATGTATATTTTGCCACAATAAAAACAATTCAAAACAAAAAGAAAAGGAAGGAAAGTGAGCTCCAAAGAACAGATATTGGACAGGCTCTGGGGTTGGGGGGCTGGAGGTTGAATTCTGTGGGCCATTTACTAAGAGAGTGACTGTGGACGAATGTTGACCTTGTGGAGAAATCCTCCTAGAGTCTCAGTTTCCTCACCTAGGAGGCAGCAGAGTGAAGTGTTTGAGAGCCTGGCCGCAGACCATGACTGCCTGGGTCCACGTCTGACCGACTGTATGTGTCACTTCTGGGCAACTGAGGCCCCTCGCTCTGTTTTCCCTACCTGTAAAATGGGGACAATACTACTTACCTCACTGTGTTTTTGTTAGGATTGAGCAAGTTGATTTGTGTAAAGTTCTTCAAAATAGTGTCTGGCACATAAGAAATGCTCAAAAAACAGTAGCTGTAAAAATGAAAGGTGGGGTAGAGATGGGGCTGGAATTATTTAGAGATTATAAACAATGAGTTATTTTTAAAATAAAAAAATTATAAAATACAAAAACAACCCTCATGCATACAAGCATTATTATACCTTTATTCCCCCTAAATTTTTAGATTTTGCAAATTTCAGATATATTTATTGAAGCTTAAATTTTCCTTCTCTTTCTTTTTCCATCTTGCTATGCTGGTGCCCTAGCCATTTTTTAAGTCAGTCTAAGCAGTAATTTATACTGTGGGGAGGGTTGCCAGAAAAATTATATCTACCTTAAGAGGTGGTTTTGAGTCTTAAGTAAGATAAATGTATGTGAAAAGTTCCCTTTTATGTCATGCAACATTCCTCAGCCCCATGAGACCTAATGCTCCCTTTTAATGACAGATATTTGTTTACAGCCTGCAGTAAGCAGAATTCTAAGACTCCCACCCCCTGAGGTACATGCTTTGTATAATCCCCTCCCCTACAGCATGGGCAGGACCAGTGAACACTATGAGATGTCCTTCCCATGATTATATTACTAAGCAATTGACTTTGTATTAGTAAAAAAGGAGATAGTCTTGAATGGACCTGACCTTTACAAGAAGGTATAATATTAGGTTCTTTCAAACAACCACATTGTTAGAGGGTCCGTAGAAGGAGCCATGTGACAAGGACCTGAGGGCAGTTTCTATACGCTAAGAGCAACCCCAGCTGGTGGCCAGCATGGAAGCAGGGACCTCAGTCTTACAACCTCAAGGAACTGAATTTTGCCAACTCAACTGAGCTTAGAGTAGAACTTGTTCTAGTTGATCCTCCAAATGAGGACACAGCCAGCAAACACCTCCCTTGATTTCAGCCTTGTGAAGTCCTGAGCAGAGGACCCAGTAAAGCTGTGTTGGACACCTTTCCATGGTAACTGCAGAGAATAAATGTGTGTTTTTAAGTCACTAAGTTTATGGTAATTTGTTACACACTGCAATAGAAAAGTAACACTAACCCTCTTTTCCATTGTGAAATTAAATTAGATAATATAGTCTACTTATAGACACAATTTAAACATTTCATTTTAAAAAATAAAAAATTACATTTAAAAAAATGTAATGCCTAACTATATTCTAAGGAGAAGTAAACAGAAGGTGGTCTCTAAGAGGACAATACTAAATAAATCTCAACAAGTGAATGCCCAGCCACAATCACCCTAGAAGACATATGGAAGAGGCAGATGTTTACATCTGTACAGAGAACTGCTGAGAATGTCACAGGTACAAATGCAGACTGACCTGGTGTTCAAACACTGCATGTAATTTTTCTGAAGTAGTGAACAATCCCTGGTAAAATTCTATAGAAAACAAAGTATAATCTTCTGTCCATTTGTATGCTAGCTACCTTCCCAAAACTGTCAGTGTGTACTAAAACCTTGCAACAAATAATTAGGTGTTATACACATATAACTATACACAGGTCTCTCAATCACATGACTGTGCAGTGGGACATTGACAAGTCATCTAAGATGCAGAAAAATTGTTTGGGACAGGAGTCCATCCACTAAAGGCCAGGAGCTCCCTTTCCTTGTCAGGGTAAAGTCCAACAGTCCCCCACAAATTTCCAGAATGAGCCCTGGGGAGGGGCTGCATTGTATCATTCAAGGGCTGTATGATTACTTTGTGGTGTCTCCCTGGCCAAGCTCTCCTCAGTTTGTCTTCTGGTGTTGTCATGCTGAGAAACAGGATGCTGTTAAACTTTGAAACACCTCAGGTATAGGGTTTTTTTTCTTGCTTGTTTGGCAAGATGGCAACATTGAAATTAAAAATACAAAGCCCCCCCAGTGGTGATGACCCAGGAACAAATTACTGCAGAGTGTCCCCTCACCCTGCACCGGGGGCAACTCCCAGGAGGGACATGTGTGTGCCAAGGCAAAGCCTGAGGCCCGGGGGTGGGGAGTGTGCTGGTGCTCTGGAAGCACAAGGAAGCACATGGGGCTGCCTGCCCACGGATTTCTGTGGCTGCCAATGTTGTCAGTGACAAGGTCACTCTGGCTAGTTCACAAGATGCCAGGCTTGGCTGACAGGCTGGTGTTCATTCCTGCTGCCCCCAAGGGCTACATGGTGAAGGGTAGTGTGCTTTCCAGCCAAAAAAGCAAAAGGGAGGAACAGAGTGCTGCCACTCAGACTGAGGGTCTGAGCAGTGTGACTGCCTCCATTCCCCGCAGGTGGGGGACCTTCCTACCTGGTGGGGACCTGAGCATCTGGGAGGGAAGGTCCTTGGGTTCAGCCTGGGCATTACAATACAGCACTAACTGGACCCTTCTGTGGGAGACTCTGCAAGGAGAAATGTGCACAGGTCACCTCCTTCCGAGCCTCTGAGCGCAGCCATCCAGCGCAGCTACAAGAGGGTTTCCCTCCTGGGCTTCCCAGCTGCCTGCAGCCTCTGCAGGGAGATTGAGAATAGAACAGCTTTCCAGCAAACCTAGAGGCTCCCTCGGTGCCTCAGGGCCTCAGAATCACGAGTTGGTTTTTAACTAGGTGTTAGAGCAGAACAGCACAGAAAACCCCACAGCCCAGCACCACCAGAATGAACCCACTGTCGGGATGCGCTCCTCCCACAGGTCCGAGAGCCTCTGTTGTCCTGGCAACCTGGATGCTGGAATTTTGTGTGACTGCCTAAGAGAATCTGGAGGCTACTGCTGCTTCAGAACTCAGTTCTGGGGTGGACTTGCTCTGGAAAGTACACAATATTTCCAAGTCCTGTGCTGGTTCCCACTCATCAGGAATAACCTTATCTCTCTTATTTCCAGACCTCTTCTTTTGTAGTCTACTCACAAGGGGATATTTCTGCTTCAAGCCAGGAATGGGAAGGATCTTATTTCATTTAATTCACTGGTCAGACACAGCCAGATCTCATACCATCTCTTTGCTCAGCCAGCAAAAAGGGCATCTTGTTGAAACTTCATTGGGCAGTACTTCCACTGCGGAGCAGCAACCGTTTCCCCAGCAGGTGGGACAGCAAAGTGGTCTCTGCTCCTATTAGCACCACCGAAGGAAGAGAACCTAACTGTGGGCTTGGAAAAGGAACACAGAGTAAGATTGGAACTTTCAGCTTCGAGACCAGTATGATGGTCTGAAAACGCTTAGTTCCAGCTCCCTCCTAAAGCCACACCTTGTCCCCAGGGCTGCTGTATCCTCAGTGACAGAACACACATTTCTGAAGATTTCCACACCTTTAAAATTGGATGTGTCTCATACGTCTCTTAACATTGTGACCTGAGGCAGTATCTTTTTTCTCTCATAGAACATAAAATAATGTTGTGTCTTATCTTATAATGAATAGTATCATAGTGCCTGTGAGATAAAGCAAGTAGACACGGCAGCCCTGGAGAGAAGTTTTCCTGAGGTTCAAATCAGTGGAAAATGCATTCTGAAGAAATCTCAGGTTGCAGCTTTTGGTGGGGTTATCAGATTACAAATGACAGAGAAGTAGTAAAATATTTCCAGAGCATCAGGGGATACTGTCTCAGCTCATGCTGCTCCCCCAGAGTGCCGTACACTGGGTGGCTTAAATCATACACATTTATTTCTCACAGTTCTGTAGGCTGTGAAGTCCCATGGTCAAGGTGCTGGCAGACGTGGCTCGTGGTGAGGTGTGTCCTCCTCGTTGCAGACAGCTCCCTTCTCCCTCTGTTCCCCGTGGTGGGAAGGAGCAGAGAGAGAACCAAAGAGAAGAAGCAAGAGTTCTCTGTCCTTCTTAGAGGCGCAGCCCCATCATGAAGACCCCACCGTAAGGATCTCATCTAAACGGAATTTCTTCCTATCTTAGTTTGGTCCAGCTGCTGTAACAAAAATGCTATCAACTGGATGACCTATAAACAGCAGAAATTAACTCCAGTTCTGGAGGCTGGAGGGCCAAGACCAGGGCTCCAGCTTGGGCAGGGGCTGCTGGGGGCCCTTTTCTAGGCTGCAGACTGCTGACTTTTTATTGCCTCCGCATACAGTGGAAGGAGCAAGAAGCTTTCTCAGGTGTCTTTTATCGTGGATTACCTCCCAAAGGCTCTACTTCCTAACACTGTCATCTTGGGGGTTAAAGTGGCAAGGTATGAATTATGGAGGCACACAAACACTCAGACCACAGCACCTCCCAGTGGCTCTAAAGAGTATCACACCTGGGGTAGGGCTTTGCCAGTTGGGTTTAGGGGGAGAGGTGGGCAGGAATACAATTTAGTCCATGGCAGATGTCACTGAGAGTGATGTGGTGTGGTCATTGGATGACGGTTTTCCTAAGTCACTTCTGGTGGAACATAGCACATACAACATAGTGACTTGCATCTGTGTGCCCTGATGATTATTTTTGACATGGCACAAAATACAGAACATTAGCTCTTTTCTGGTCAATGATTTTAACAATGGTATCCTAAAATTTCTTATTTAGTTAGTTATAGCTTATTCACAGCGAGGCGGTACACTGACGAAGCACTTACATCCTATGCAGAAAACAGTTCCCACTGACTGAAATCAGCAATGTGGAATTTAACAAAGCAAAATAAGTTTTCATTTGGGTTCAAAGAGTCATTGGCATATGTGTACGATGAAGGAGGAGGCAGTGGGCTCACCCCATGTAGGGGAAGGTGTTATTCAGCCTCCAGTGTGATGTGAAGCAAGAGCGTGATGGAGTTGTGCAAATGGGTAGCAAAACGAACTGCATTTAGAAAGTGTCCTGGCCTTAAGATCCAATGCTTCTACCGGGCTCTGGACACAGATGAACATGAAGCAGAGTTTCTCACCCTCAGCACCGTCGACACGTCAGGCCAGGTAATTCTTTGCTGTGGGGTCTGTCCTGTGCACAGCAGGATGGTAGCGACCTCTGCCCCCAGTCACCAGTAGCAGCCCCCTACCCATCCCAAGTCACTACCATCAAAAATGTCTCCAGATGTGACCTAATGTCCTCTGGGAGTTAAAAATCACCGTCAATTGAGAACTGCTCATAAAAAATGTCATATTCCACTTTTGGAATCATAATTTAACAGGGTAACGAGCTAGAAAAATATAGGAAGGGCAATGATTACATTAAAGCATTAAGGCATTTAGTGAACATGCACAACATACAAAGCACATGCTGATGATGAGCATTTAAAAGCAAAGTCCTTGGGCTTCAAGTGTCCATTAAGTGCTCCTCATTCAACATGGTTCCTTAATAATTTTCAATTATGTGAAGAGCTCTTGATTGCAGATGGTATGGACCAAGGGTGTGGAGGTCACAGGAAGGTAATTTTAGGATAAAATGAAAGCTTTTCTTTTTAAAGATAATAAAAATTACATTAGTGTACAAAGCAATAAGTCAGAGCTTCTCCCCTTTACCTTTACTATTACACAGATTATAACGTGGAGATTCCCCAGGTCCCACTTAAGTGGAACGGACTCATGTCAGAAAGGTCACAGAGGTCGCCTCCTCTGGCTTCATAAAGAGCACAATGAAACGGCCACGTCAGCGGCGCCCTCCTGCTTCTCCCCCTCTCTCCTCCCACTTTATGGAGAGTCTTTCTTTTTCTACACTGGTCCAACATTTAATATATTTTTAATGGTAACACTTTCCTAAACTCCACAGAGGAAGACAGAATAATTAAAAACAAGAAACACCCACATTCCCATCGCCCAGGTTTAACAACCGTCAATATTTTGCCACATTTCTCTCATTTATCCTTTTTTCCTTTTTTTCTAAAGTATTTCAGAAGAGTTCACACACATCACGTTATTTCACTACCCCATACTTCAGTGTGCATCTCAAAAAAAACCTATATATATATATATATATATATATATATATATATAATTTCAAGACTTTTATGCTGTAAAATCAGAGAATGGACAGTGAAGGAGAGAGCTGAAAAACACTGAGGGAGAAGAGGCAGGGATGGGATGGGGAAAGGAGGAGACGGGAAGGATTTGTCAAATCTGCATCATCAAGAGCCGCTGCTTGGGGGTGAGGAGCAGGGTTCTGGGGTGGATTACCTGAGCAGCTAGGAAGACTAGGTTTCATCAAAACAGGCAGAAGAGACAAGGGGATACTGGAAAGATTATTAACGATTATATTCGATCACCCTTTGATTCCTTCAAAAGACTCAAAGACTGAATTGTAAAAACCTGTCTTTTTCAGATTTAAATGTTAAAAATAGGACTCTATTCTCAGTCTGAGCCATGTGGGACTTGGCTCCGCCAAGGTACATTAAATGTGTTAGTTTATCTTACAAAGAAAATGGAACACATGATTTTTCTCAATATTGTAGACATCTTAGAAAGACTACTTTTTTAAGGATTCCCTCACAATGAGCAGGCACTGTGCTCAGTACTTTGCATCAACCTAGCTTGTTTAAATAAACAGTAACTTTATGATAAGGGCTATTATTATCCCCATGTAACAGAAGAGGAAAGTACGGCTTAGCAAGGTTTAAACGTCTTGTCCGAGGTCAATGTTTTTGGGGGCAGAGCCAGGTTTGAACCCAACTCTGTCTTATTCTAAGGTGTGACTCTCAACCACTCCTGCACACCGTGTGAGGGGGCTGGGAGCCACAGCTCTGGGCGGGATGTCCGCTTGATAGGCACAGAGAGGTCTGTGGCTCTGTGCTGTTGGAAACGCCGCCCCTGTGAGTGTGTCTTCCTTTCTCGGGGCTCCTCACGGGTTTCTGCCTTTATAAATTCCTGTAAAAATGCAAACTTTCTCAGGAAAGGCAGAATGAGAGATGAATTCACTGCTCATGAACGTGACGAGCTGGAAGGGAATTGTCTTAGCCTGCTCAGGCTGCTCTAACAAATTACCATGTGCCAGGGGAGCTAATAAACAACAGAAATTGACCTTTCATGATTCTGGGGGCTGAAAGTCTGAGATCAGGGTGCCAATATGGTCAAGTTCTGCTGAGAGTCCTTTTCCATGTTGTAAACAGCCTACTTCTTGCTGTATCTTCACATGGTGGACAGAAAGCAAGCTAGCTCTCTGGGGGTCTCTTGTATAAGGCACTAATTCCATTCATGAGGGCTTTGCCCCCATGACCGGAGCACCTCCCAAAGGCCCCACCTTCTAACGCCATCCTATTGAGGGTTAGGATGCCTACATATGAATTTTGGAGAGACACACACATTCAGACCATAGCAGGAATAAAGTGATTAGGGGCAGGAACTTTGGACTTCAGCAAACCTGGTGTCATTCAAATCCTGCCTCTGCTCCTGCACAAGCTCTGGGATCTTGGGCAAATTGCTTAACTTCTCCAGGACTCACTTTTCTCTTTGGTAAAGGAGTAGTTATTTCATGACTATAAGAGATGGAGGCAGGCAAAGGATGAGGGAAGACCGGGATGCTTTATAGGCACTGAGCAGGGAAACAACACAAACAGGCAGGAGTGTCAAGAGCGAGTTCACATGTGGGGCTGGCAGTATTGGCCTTATGTTCTGCCTATATTGGATGTTTGAGGAGCCTTCAGCGTATGCCCAACAAAGTCTATGTCATAGTTCCTGAAGAGTGTCCCTGGGTATCACCCGTCTGGGCTAGACTTCCACCAGGTGGGTGGAAGGCACCTGCTGACAGGTCAAAGTATGACCTGATGGGATCATGCATGGAGCCTGAACCATCTGCTCACAGAACAGCCTCTTAATGCAGACTGGAAAGTGTCAATGGCCTCGTCATCATTCAACACTGTAAAGCACAGCAGACCTCCGGCCTTACACAGAGGGACCAACCACAGAGGTGGGCTTTCAGTGCTGAAACTGGGATCATCCATCCAGGGCAAACCAGGGTGAGCTGGTGCTCCTTCTTGTGCAGTTCCTGGGGGGATCTTTACAAGTTGTCTGTGTGGATGGCACCCCCTTGTGCAAGGCACAGTTGATATAATTACACACCAATCCCAAAAAGTTACTTTAAAAGTCTTTCTGGTTAAAGTTTCAATTATTATGGGCAGTTTGTGCTCTCAGTGGTTAACTCCAAGTGCCTCCATAAATGAGAAAAGGCTAGAGAAATAAATAGCAAAGTTATTTGGGCTCTTTGTGGAGAAAAGGTCAATCTTTTTGGCTCTAAAAATAAATAACAAAATTACTTGATCCCTGTTCGAAGAATGAGGCCGATTTTTCCTCCTGAACTATTTATTCCTTCAACATTTTTGCACATTAGAAAAGATGAACTAGTACAAAAACAACCATATATGTTCCACGTAGTTTTTGATAATTGTTAACATATTGCCATATTTGTGGTTTCGCTACACACACACACACACACACACACACACACACATACACACTCACTCTCTCCTCTCTCTATAGTATGTGCATGTGCCATACTTGAGTTCTTTCTTTCTTTGCATCTTTTCTGTATTTATTTTCTGTATTTCTTTCTATATGCAAGGAAATACTTTAATATACTTTTTATTCTTTGATGTGAAAATAAGCTGCAGATAGCATGATACTTCACCTCTCATCACATCATCTCCAGTGCCATAATTACACTTAAGAAGATTAATAATTCCATATAATAACTTAATATCAATATTTTCCAGTTGTACCAAAACTGATGCTTGTTATAGAGGAAACACGTTATTGTCACTCAATAATAGACTTAATTTTTACCTATTCTCTTTTATTCCTTATCTTGTGGAATGATTGTCTTCATAACATCACCAAATAAAATATTGATAAGATAAAGTGAAGTTTATTGCTTGGGTTTATTGTGGTTAGGGAGAAAGATACTTCTATGGAGTCTGACAGTGTCTCAGAGGAGGAAGCTGAGATATTTACTGAGACTCCGAAGTCTGGTTTAAGATGGATCATTCAATGGGAGGTGGGGGATGGATTAGAGGGTGGGAGTTTTAGGTCAGGTTGGGTAAGAATTAAGATATAATAGTTTAACATCAGTAGATGAATGGATAAAGAAGATGTGGTACATATACACAATGGAATATTATTCAGCCATAAGAAAACAAATCCTACCATTTGCAGTAACATGGATGGAGATAGAGGATATTATCCTCAGTAAAATAAGCCAGGCAGAGAAAGACAAGTACCAAATAATTTCACCCATCTGTGGAGTATAAGAACAAAGAAAAAATTGAAGGAACAAAACAGCAGCAGACTCACAGAAGCCAAGAATGGACTAACAGTTATCAAAGGGGAAGGGACTGGGGAGGGTGGGTGGGAAGGGAGCGATAAGGGGAATAAGGGGCATTATGATTAGCACACATAACATGGGGGGGCACAGGGAAGGCAGTATAGCACAGAGAAGACAAGTAGTGACTCTATAGCTTCTTACTACGCTGATGGACAGTGACTGCAATGGGGTATGTGGGGGAACTTGGTAATATGAGTGAATATATAGTAACCACAATGTTGCTCATGTGATTGTATATTAATGATACCAAAAATAAAAAGATATAATAGTTTAAGATTCACAGCTCCAGAAGGTCTCCAAGATCTAACACTCTGTGAGTCATTATATCACATTTTCTTACCCCAAAGCACAAAGCCAAGCCTCTGGGCAAGCCCTGAATCTGAGGATTCTGAAAAGCCCACCAATCTCCTGATCCCACCCAAAAATCTGTAAAACCTCAGGCATTTGCAAAGGCATCAGTTCTTGATTCCTGATTTCTGGGACACTGGCTTCAGTTGGGTTTTTTAATATCTCCAGGCTCTTTTTTCAGTCCATATAAAATCAGAGTTCAGTTTGGGAGGGATAAACGAGGCAGTCAGTGATTGGGGAAATGTCACCCCACAACTGCTTTATGAAGAGGACAAAAGGGATGACTCTTTAAGTCCCATACCCCAAATCAGAACTTCAATATTTAAAAAGGAATTTGTAGCAAAATCAATATAAAAGTCAATTATATTTCTATACACTGGTGAAGAACAATCTGAAAATAAAATTGAGAGAACAATTCTATTTAATAACAGTGTCAAAAAGAATAAAAGAAAATCGTATGACTCTTCCTCAAAAAAATTAAACATATAATCACCATATGTTCCAGCAATTCCACTTCTGGGTCCATACCTGTGACTCCAGGAGGGAAAAGCTTTCTCCCAGCCTGGGGAAAATTACCTTTGAAACTGAAATCAGTAAAGGAAGAAATGAAGTGGGAGAAACTTGTTTATTCCTCACAAGCAGTTATCCACTTCTGCTCCCCTGTGTCTCTCACCACATGGCTGCAAAAAAGGGACCCCACCCAAACTTTCTGGTCCAGATATGTCCTCACTCCCCCTCATAATCACCTATTGATGTGGAGATAGACTACATCTCTCCACCCCTTGGAAACACCTACTGATACGGAGATGCAGTAAGGCCAGCCAAGAGATTCTGGAAATATTGCAATTATCCCCACAATACCGGAAAGGATTGAAAGTAGGAACTCTAAAGATATTTGTACAGCCAAACTCATGGCAACATTAGTCACAATGGCCAAAAGATGAAAGCAACCTAAGTGTCCATTGATGGATGAATGGATAAATAAAGTGGTGCATCCATGCAATGGAATATTACATGGCAATAAAAAGAAATGAAAGTACTGATATACGTTACAACATGAATGAACTTGAGAACATTATAAATGAAAGAGACCAGAACCAAATGGCCATATGCTGTATAATCCCATATGCACAAAAATAGGAGAATTGGCAAATTCATAGAGCGCAAAAATAGATTAGTGATTGTCAGATCCTTGGAGGAGGGCAGAATGGGGAAAGAATGCTAATGTCACAGGGTTTCTTTTTGGAGTGATGAAATCTGGAATTAGATAATGGTGATAGTTTCTCTGAATATACAACTCTGAATATACTAAAAACCACTGAACTTTAAAGTGGTGAATTTCATGGTATCTGAATTATTATATTGCAGTTTTTTTAAAAAGGAAGCCCAAAACAATCATGTGATTTTTGTTGTGTAAATGATCAGTAGATTAAAAGGAAGTGATATGAGCAATCTGGATTTATTCAACTTGAACATACCTTCATACCTGTAGAGTAGACATCCAAAGAATCATCTTTAAAATTGTTATCTCTGGACTGGGATTAGCCACAGAAAGAAGTAATCACACTGAAGTTGCAATTTCTTGGTATAAATTCCTAATTGCTAAGAAAGGTACTTGACTGAGATAGCTTGGATTAGGTATCCAACCTTTGAGTCAAACAAACCTAAAGATGGAGGGAGGAGGTGGTTAGGGGTAAAAGGAGGAACTGCTACTACCCTACCTCTGGGCCAGTCAGCGGTGGCCAGGGCAAGGGTCACTTGCAACTGCATGCATGTAGACGGGATGGAGGAATGGAGGAGGCAGGCCCAAGGGGTATAGGGGGTTGGGCAGACAAAATAAGGCCTGTGTACTACATAAGCAAAATTGATTTGTGATCTCTAAGTCCTGTATAGCTGTTATAATCAGAAACTTTTGAATGAAAAGTTTTGCTTCTCTGGGTGTTGGTGATTACCACAGGTCATGATTTGCTTTCCCTCCTTCCAGAGATGAAGAAAATACTTTCTCTCTGAACTCTACCCAGGGTATAAGAGAGAAAAGGAGGAGAACTAACCCTTTCATAAGCCTCCTGGGTCCTAACCACCAACACTGAACCAAGAAACTGTAGATGGTACAGAAACCATGTTTTCTACATTATCTCCCTTTGGCCCTTTATAGAGTGCTTCATATATACAGTAAATGATGTGGCCACTGTTCATACTACACATGGGAACCTTTGGTAACATTTGTAGTAAGTTATGTGAAACTCTTTTCAGGATTGGCTGCAAGGAACTAGCACCCACTTGTGATATTTAGAATTTCACTGGCTACTACTAATCAAAACCTAAAGTGACAGTGTCCTGGAAGGTTATTTTTCTGCACTTAATATGACCTAAAGGGGGACCATTTTGGTTTCACCTTGTCACCAGGTCCTACCCCCTCCTATTTCTCTCCTCCACCACCTTTAGCACAGACTTCTCTTCTCCAGTTGCCATGTGACAGAGTTCCAGCAATCTCATCTGCCTCCCGTGCAAGAGAGAAGCAAAGGGGAAGAACCAAGGATATTCCTCCCAACTGAGTCCACCCTTGTTAAGAAACTTCCAGGAAACCTCACCCAATGACTTCACATTAACTATCCCAGTTGCAAGAGAGCCTGGGAATTATCTTTTTAGTCACACTGAATAAAACTGGTTTCAGTTAGTGAGGAAGAAGGGGAGAATGAAGATTAGTGAAGCAACTGACAGCCCATGCCAGACCATGGAAGCCAGCTCATGTGAAATGGGAAGGATCCAGGGGGCCAACCGAGGGCAGGAAGCATGGTCAGGCCTCATGGGGGTAGACATGGAGGCGCAAACCAGGAACCATAAGTTACTGAGAACCCAAGTGGCCATTCTGGACTTAGCTTTTCTGAAGGTACATGATTTCTAGCCTTTTCTTCACTTAGCATACTTACCTTCTACTTTTTCTGTCTCCCATCTGGCTCTTTGTGCCTCAATGCACAACGCAGAGAATGGCCGCTCCCTAGACGCCAAGTTCTTCTGTCCTTTGCTCAAGGAAACTTGAGAGACCACAGAGCATTACCTGAATTCTGACTTCCAGTTTACCCAGAAAGAGAATTCTTTCCAAAGAATATCTCCCTTTGGTCAGGAGTTACTCCTGTCTCAATTATCTGTGGCCAAAGGGTCACTCAGTACAAGCATGTCTGCTTCATGTATGTGTGTGAGTGTGGGGGGTAATTTTCAAAGGATCAGTCAGTCCTTAGCCAGAATGGGGGCTTTCTCTTGTAAGTAGCCATAATACAATAAAATGAACTTTGATTTGTAAAAATATATTTGGTCATAAAGTTCAAATTTAAAAAATATTCTCCCCAACAATACGAAATCACTGAGGTCCAGCCAGACCCTGAAATGCCTCTGAATCATCATGTCAAGAGAGGGGTAGGTTAGATCCTATGTCAACCTTAAGTGCTTTCTCTGTCATTCTCAGTCTTTACAAAAAACTGTCATTTATTTCTGAGCTGGGTGGGGATGCCCAGCTAGTCAGAATATCCCATTCTCTGGCCTGCCAAATAAATAAGTGTTTACTGTCTTCCCTGGAGGCTGAAATGGTTTTGGTCAAATAGGCTTCACATTTCCATGAGTTTTAAGATGCTGAATATGGGCCAGCTCCACCCCACCAAGTGTAATTGTTGACAGCTGTGTCTTGAAAGGGTTTCTTTTGTTGCTCATCCTGCTGAGTGAGCTGAATTGCTTCATTAACATTTAGGCCATGTTACATGTTCAAGTGCTTATGACGTATTTGGATTTCAGATGAGTTCGGTTTTTAAAAAAATTCTTCTTCCAAACATGACAAGCCTCCATTTTGGTAATGAGTTTTTGTGTATATGGGTGCTATTAAAAGCAAATTACATCTTTGTTCATTTGTCATGCAAAGATGTATAGAAATGACTCTTACGGGTTGACTTAGTTATTAGGACCTTTTATAATTGTGATGAGCAAATTTCAAATCAATCCTTAGTGTAACTGTGAAGGTTGGTGCTTTACCTCCCAAGAAGACAGTGTCAGTTTCAAAGGGTGTTTGGTGGAGGAGGGGAAGGGCTCCAATTTAAACAAATCATAGGCTTCCCTAAGCCACCCCAAATGAATATACAAATGAATTTAAGCAAAAAACAGCAAATCTGCTATGAAAGTCCAGCTTCAAGATAATTCTCCTTACCTACCCTTCTGAAGAGATTTATGCTCTAAACCATTTCTCTTCAGAAGCAGTAGCAGTAAGCAGTCCCTTCTCAGCTTGAGGCCCCAGGAAAGGGAGAATTTCTGTGGCATATACTAATGCCTTACCCTCTATCCGTTCTTCTTGCTAACTTCAATTATTATGAGGGTGACAATGTGCTGTGCTAAAAGTACTTGCCTTTCAGACTCCCTTGCAGCTAGAGGTAGCCCTTGTGACCCAAATCTTGTCAGTGAAACATAAGGGAAAAATGAATGAAACTTATAGAAAAACTTATCAAAGGAAACAGATTTGTCTGGAAATCTCAAAGGACTTTGACCATTCACTACTTTTCCCTTATTTCTTGTTACTGTCTTGGACACTGCTGCAATGGCTGGAGAGGCAATATTCATCCTGAATGGAAAAGGAAGACAGAAGGAGCCTGGGTCCCTGACAGCAGCCTTGAGAGGCTGTACCATTCCAGGATGCCCACCTCTGGACTTTCCTTGTCTGTTTAAGCCACTGGTAGGGTTTTCTGTTTTTTGCAGCCCAACATATTCTTGAGACCTTCCATAAAGGCACAAAGAGAGTTTTCTGGGTTTTGGTTGGGGTCTATTCTGGTTATCTATTACTGCATAACAAATTACTCCAGAACTTATGACTTCAAGCAATGACTATCTTATTATCTCTCTTGGCTTTGTGGGTCAGGAATTCAGCAGTGTCAATTGGGAAATTTTTCTGCTCCATATGGTGTTGAATGAAGTCACTGGGTTGCACTCAGTTTGCTGATGGGCTGACCTGGAGGATTTAAACAGCTACACCCAAATGTCTAGGGAAGCCAGTAAAGCAGGGTTCCTTGGGTTTCTCAAGTGCAGACTGATAAGTGATTTCTCCAGCACAATGGTTTCAGCCTAGTCAGACATTCCATGGTAGCTCAGGGCACCCAGAGGGAAAGAGTCCTAAACAGGCAGAAGTTTTCAGTTTCTCAAATCTGGGACTGGAAGTAGGCAATGCATCATTTCCACTGTCTTGTAATTGTCAAAGCAATTACAGAGCTTATAGATTTTAGAGCAAAGGGAACTTAGATCTACCTCCCAACTGGACTATTTTCAAAGAATTTGTGGCCATCTATAATATAACAATGAGCTACAAGTTTACTTTGACAAAGTTTAATCTACAGGCCTAGAAAAAACAGGTGTACTTCTGAAGGTAGGCCTAATATTCACTTCCTATCATATCTATCAGGAATATAGATTGGCTCCTAGGTGTCAGCAACTAATCTAGGCACTGGAATGTAATGATAAACACAACCACCAAGGTCCTCTTCTGCTAAATTAGTGGAATTTTTTGGACATACAATATAAGACATATTTGAAAATATATGGTGACCATGATGGTTAATTTTATGTGTCAACTTGGCTGGGCTAAAGGATGCCCAGATACCTGGGAAAACATTATTTGGGGTATGTCTGTGAGGGGTTTTTTAGAAGAGATTAGCATTTGAATCAGTAGACTGAATAAAGAAGGTCACCCCTTAAGGGAAGGTGGAAATCATCCAAAACATTGAGGGGCTGAATAAAATAAAAAGGGGGATGAATTTGCTGTCTGCTTGGCTGGCACATCCACCTTCTGCCCTTGGATATCAGAGCTCCTGTTTATTGAGTTTTCAGACTCCGACTGGGATTGACATCATTGGGTTCCCTGGCTCTGAGGCCTTCAAGTTTGGGCTGGACCTACACCACCAGCTTTTCTGGGCCTCCAGCTTGCATCCAGTAGATCATGGCATTTTGCTTCCATAAACATATGAGCTAATTACTCATAATAAATATCTTTCTGTATATCTATGTATGTTCTATTGGTTCTGTTTCTCTGAAGAGCCTTGATTAATACAGTGACCTCAAGTGGGTGCTATGATAATATAAAGATCCTGGGTCACAGATGAAGAGTCCTGGTTTTCATCTCCAGCATGGTGCTAAGGATCTGCGTCTACAAGAAAGTCCAGCTTCAGGCTTCAGTTTCATCATCAGTAAATTGATGGGACTTTATCATCTCTGAGGTCTCTCCCATTATGAAGTTTTATAGGTCTAGGCAGTCACTACTTATGATTATGAAGAAAGCTGAAGTCATGATTTCTTTCCTTAATTCTTAAAAATGACATGTCTTTTCTGTCGTCAAATTCCACTGCACTTTTCTTCCACAGACTTAGTTCATTTATAGAGCAGACCTCAGAGTGAACTCAGAGTAAAGGCAATATTTTTGTGAAAATTAAATTTCCCAGATAATTTGATTTCCCTGACTTTCTCTGAGAACTTGTTCTTTCCTAATTTTCCCTGCTGTTTTCTTTTTTTAATTATAATATAAATGTTTCCATTGTCATTGGAACATGACAGCAGACTCAGTGACCAAATATTCCAGAGTTCCCTGGCCTCCTGAGCCACAATGGAATCTGAGAAGTCTTAATAACAAGGGAACAAACAAGGGCCTCAGAGGGATTAGTCTGCAGTTCAGTTAAGAAAGGGCGACACTTCGTGACTGAAAGATGAATGCCTAGAAATGTAACACTGAACTTGGTGGTAGAAGAACCATCATAGTTACTTCTTTCAGGGAATTTATTCCTTCCCACATCAAAGATTTGTAGTAATAATTTGTAATACAATCCCATAAAATTTGGGTTCTAATGAATTCGTGGAACACCTGAGTGACTCAGAGCACTGTGAGTCTTGGGAGCACTGTGAGCACTTGTGAATTTAGGAAAATTAGAGCTGGAGAGTAGTTAAGCAATAAAAACTGATTTTATTCAGGACTATTGCAGTAGGGGGAAAGAGACAGCATAGAACTGGGCTCAATTCCAAATACAGCATGGGCACGTGGGCATGTACAGCCATGGAACAGAGTAGGAATCAGTGGATGAAAAATTACTTAGAGAAAATATAAGAGGTAAAGGGGGTTCTGGCTAAACCTACCAGGATTCTTGCTGTAGATAGGCCAGGGTGATTAGACACCACCTGAGGGGTGCCAGAAAATAAGGAACTAATCAGGTATCCAGAATGATCAGATATGGAGGATGGAGGATTTTTGGTGACCTGACTTAGCAGGTTCTTGTTAAAAATGGATTGTATAAAGAAGTGCACAGAAGGACCTAGGAGAAGGTTCAGGAGCCTGTCTAAAGTTTGGTCAAGCAAAGAATCTTTGTCAAAGAGTGGAAAACCTGTGCTTCTTTCTGAAGGACAAAATTCATGGCTTTTGCTTTGACTTTCTGCAGTATTGTTCTGGGTAAATTTGTTAATTATTTTATGATTATATTATAGATATGTTATCTACAGATAGGGTTTCTAGCAGAAAAAAGAGAACTGTAGTATATGCTTTCTACTATTATATTAATACAATGAACTCCTATGTAAGGTTTGAAATTTGGGGAAAGAAATGTAAGATCTTCCTGTAACTCTAACATTGAGATCCATTCCATGAGACAGCCCTATAAAGTACAACTTCTTCATATGGAGGCCTCTGAGATTTCTCATTCACTAGTCTTCTTTGAATTAGCCTAAGAAATATTCAAAACACAAAAAATGACACTTTATAGTGAATAGTGTTACACTGAAGATTCACTCAATAATAATGACTGTTTTTTCAGGAAATTTATCAATGATCACATGCCAACAATGTGCCAGACACTGTGCTAGAAGCTTCTTCATAGATTGTTTCTAATTCTCATGGTAACCCTAGAAAGTCTTTCTTTCTCTAGCTGAAAAGATGGAGGTTCAGAGAGGTTGAATCTTTATATTGGTGGGTGGAGGGGCTGGAATTAGAATCCTGTCTGTCTGTTGTGGAATTCCACGTTTGTCTTTATCCAATTATCTTTCAGAGGGTAATGTAAATATTGCTAGAACACCATAGATAATTGCAAACAATCTGTATTTTGCTCACTTGGTAACAAAAGACAACACAATCAGGCAGCAATTACATTGTTGAAACAGGGTATTTTCCCTTTAAGATTTATCTGGTAAATACCCATTGTCAAACACGTCTGGATTCTACAGATCTTTCTCACCTCAACAAATGCTAGTTAGAGGTTCATGGAAACCATAACAGAGACTAGCTATGTCTGCCTGGTGGATGAAAAGTTAAAATGCCCTATAATTTATCAAGTGCTGCCTCTTTGGATCATCTTTATTTTTGAATTCATAGCCTCCTCCACTGACTTTGTCTTTTGAGTGAATTCTCCTCTAAATCTCTTTGCCATCTTCACTTTTCTTTACTGCCTCCAGGAGCTCCCCTCCTGTCCTTTCACTTGCAAACACCTCCTCTCTAAGACTACCTGACTGCCTTGAAGACTCCTGTTTACCCAAGATCATTAAAAAACAAACACCTTGAGAAAAAAACTCACAGAAATATTGCATATACTATTTCTCTGTCTTAGCCCCAGTTCTTGATTTTTTTCCCCCCTCTGCCACTGCTAGGTGTCATTGCAGGTATTTTGTTTCAATTCAGTGTCCCTGTCATCAAGCTCTGAAAACACACATAATACATAAATTACCCCAACTGGTCACTTGTTGGCATCTTCTGTAAAGATTTTGAAGAAAGAAGAGTAGAACCAGTGGCCAAAATGGAGTTTTTTTTTAAACAACTTTTAATTATGTAATAACTATAGATTCACGGGAAGTTGCAAACGCACTCTAGAAAGGTCCTGTGTCCCCTTCACCCAGTTTTCCTCAACAGTAACAGCTAATGTAACTATAGCACAACATCAAACTAGGAAACTGACATTGATACAATACGTAGACCTTATTGAGATCTCACCAGTTTTACACACATCATGTGTTTGTGTGTGCATGTGTGTGTGTGTATGTGCACATAAATTCTATGCAATTTATCATATGTGTTGATTCATGTTCCAACTACCACTTTCAATGGAAAGAACTATTTCTGGCCACAAAGATTCCTCAAACTACCCCTTTATAGCCAAACATATTCTCCTCTCCCATCAGCTTGGCAATCACCAATCTGTTCTCCATCTCTATAACTTTCCTATTTTGAGAATGTTGCATAAATGGACTTAAGTAGTACCTTTTAAGATTGGCTTTTCACACTCGCATAATTCCATTGAGATCTGCTTTGGCGAAATCTCTGTCAAAAACAGCTGGTTGTACTTGTGCACAGGGTCTATTTCTGAGTTATTTATTCTGTTCCATTGATCCATGTGTATATCCATTTGCCAGTTCCATACTGTCTTGATAGCTATAGCTATATACTTAGTCTAAATATCAAGTAGAGGGACTCAGCCCACCTTATTCTTTTTCAAAATTGTTTTAGCTATTCATTTCCTTTGCCTCTTCATATAAATTTTAAAATAAGTTTGCCTGTATCTATAAAAATTCTTGTTGGGATTTTCATAGAAATGGGACTAAAACTATAGTTCAATTTGGCAAGACTTCACATCTTTACTATGGGGAGTTTTCCATTCCATGAACATGGTACATTCTTCCATTTTTTTAAAGGTCTTTAATTTCTCTCATTTGCATTTTCAGCATACAAATCCAGTAAATGATTTATTGGATTTATGTCTAATTATCTCATTTTTTTCAGTGATTATAAATTGCTTTTAATTTTGATTTCCATGTATATATTAGAGTATGTAGAATATAACTGATTTTGTGTATTGATCTTGTATTCAGTGACTGGCTCAACTTACTTAGTTCTAGAAGTTGCTTTGTAGATTCCGAAATACAGACTGTTAGGTTGCGTGTGCTTTCTCTTTCATTTTCATTATTAAAAATACAGATTTAAATCCAGAGTATACACTAAATAGGAACACAGTCCCTGGTATTATCAGGCATTTCATTTTCCCTTTAAAAATATTATTAACATGTAGATACAGAGTCCTATGTCCTCATCAGTGGGCATACTAAAGCCTTGACCTATACTATAATATAGTATATTATATATACTATAATATAGTATATTATATATACTATATATATATATATATATGTATATCATATTATATACACTATATATATTCAAGCCTAACGTCTAAACGTTACAGTCAACTCTCCTTACTCTGCTAGGTGTTTTTTATTTTTATGTGCATTAGCTATACATACAAAAGAAAAGCATGGAAATCTACTTTTATATCTATTAAAAGATTGCTGGCCCCATATCAAATGAAACTGTTGATAATAAACTGTGTTTTGCTCATTTAAATGACAAATACTATATGTGCCATGGTGTGAGGATTAATCAGTGGGTGGGAGAGATAAGACCATAGAAGGGAACTTACAGTTGTCTCATAAACAGATTTTAAGTAAGCACACCTCCAGGTAAGTGCTTTCTAAATAAAAGAAAATTACTCTGAATACTTTTGCTCTAACACATGAATTGGGTGAGGGTAGGGTGGATAATGAAAGGGAATATGTTCTTATCTGCCTATAGATCCTGAGACCTTAAAACCCAAGCCAGACAAGGGTCAGTCTAGTTGTCCCAGAACTAGTTTCCTGGTATCCCGCTATATCTGAGTGCAATAACATCAAAATGGACCAAAATTGTATCTGTGGTGAAGAAGAATCATTAATGTTTCTATTTAATATGCTGTGCCTAAGGTTAATTATTTCCTTTAGGCATTTTTTTTCAAACTTCTATTTTCCACTGATATTCTTATTTTTGTTCTTTAATGAAGCTTTATGATTTCTTTTCCAAACTTTTTCTCCATAAAACTAGCTTAAAACATTTTCTTTGAAACTGTAACTCTGGAGTTAGAACACCTGGTAATGGGGAACTAAATAAGTAAGACAAACCACTCACTGAGAAAAGTGAGTAAGAAATGAAATAGGTTATATATAAATAGATATATTTGAAAGCATAACAGAGCTTACAAGACTGAGTGGGAAGAATGGACTTTTTGTTGATTTAGAAGAGGCAGCTGAGACGCCAAGTGGCTGAGTGGTACTTCCGTTAGCTTTGAGGAGTCAGAGGGATAAAAGTTGGAGTAAATGAACTGCCAAGTAGGGCTTTGATGAGTCCCTACACTTTGGTTTGGGACACAGAGAGAGCTGAACACTGGAATGAAGGGTGAACCTAGAAAAAACGTTTCTCACAGAGCTCACACAAGTGATTCAGTAATGCCAGGGACTTCAGTATTGGCAGAAGTAGGCCAAAATGCTCTGTGAAGGAATATAATATCACCTTGGCCTCAATTTCAATAAAAAATTTTTCAAGTACAATGTCTGTCACACAAAGATAACTGAACACACAAGAAGACAGAACAAAATAAACAATAATCAGTAGAAATAATGGTGATACAAAGAGGTTTTTGGTAGTTTTCAGATACCAGAATTATCAGAAACAGACATTAAAATAACTATGCTTCCTGCATTCAAGATGATAGAAGACAATATTGAAAATCTGGTTAGATGACTGAAAACAATGTATCGTTAATTTAAAAAAAAATCAAAATTCTAGAACTGGAAAACAACAATGAAATTAAGAGTGAAATGGATAGGTTTAACAGACAATTATTCACAGCTGAAGAAAAATTAGTGAACTGAAAATATATAGAATGAAGCACAGAGACACCAAAGGAAGCAGTAAAGAGAAAATTATATAAGAGACATAAAGAACAGAGTGATTTACATAAATTAGAATTAGAAAGAAGGGAAGTGAAATTGGATGAAAGCAATATTTTAAAAATTAATAGCTGAGAATTTTCTAAAACTGATGAAAGATATAAATCCACAGAATCTAGAATCCAAACTAATCCCAAGCAGGATAAATGCATAGAAATACATAAACAGACACCTAGCAGAAAATCAAAAACAGAGAAAATCTTAGTTAGATTACTGAGAATACACAATCAATCTGAATGAAATAAAAAAGGACTATATGTGAAAAATGTATGCAAAGAATAAGAGAGATAAAATCCAAACAAATCTTTCAATTGCAGTAATTATGAATAGAATACATTTTTTAGTTAAAAAACATTGTTAAAATGCTTTAAAAGATACCAAGGCTGTCAGTTTCCAGTCCATTATGTAAGAAGCTTGGAAATCATTGCTCTGTCCTAATAATGAATAAAAAGCTGAACAAATTGAAAAATTAACAACTTTTCTTAGATTTGTCAGAGGATTAAGGTTTGAGGGCAAACCAGTAACTGTAGAGACAGAGAGGCAAACACAGAGAATCACAACTTACTGAAGCAGAAACCCATGCATAGGAACCTACCCGGCAACCAGTGTTGAGACAGGAAAACCTGAACTATAATTGACAAATTGCTGAAGGTCCAGTGCAGACATGTCTGAGAGTTAAAAATTCCAGGAATACCCAGTTTTAAGGGACACACACACTTTTGTGAGTTTTACCTCTGAACAGAGCAGACTTCAGAATAAGGAAAGTTATCAGGGATAAAGAGAGATATTTATATAATGACAAAGGAGTCAGTTCTGAGCTTGAGGATGTTTTAATGGAAACTTCCAAAACTGAAAAGCAAAGAGAAAAAAGACTGATAAAAACAGAACAGAATATCCAAGACTGTGGGACAACTACAAAGGCATAACATAATTATAATGGGAGCACCAAAAGAAGAAGAAAGAAAGGACCAGAAGCAATACTTGAAGCAATAATGGCTGAGAATTTCCCCACATTAATGTCAGACACCCAACCACAGATCTAGGAAGCTCATTGCTGAAGGATAAATGCCTAAATAAATAAATAACCAGTACACCAAGGCATATCATATTGAAACTGCAGAAAATCAAAGATAAAGATAAAATCTTGAAAGAAACCAGAGGAAAAAAATCACTAAACTATAGAAGAGCAAATATATAAAAATTAAATCTGATTTCTCGTAACTACGCAAACTAGAAAAAAATGGAGTAAAATATTTAAAGTATTGAGAGAAAAACCCACCACCTGGAACTTTTCATCCTGTGAAATTATTCTTCAGAAATGAAGAGGAAATAAATACTTTATGAGAAGCAAAAATTTAGGGAGTTTCTTGCTAGTAGACTTGACTTGCAAGAAATTTTAAAAGATATTCTTTAGAGAGAAGGAAAATGATATAGGTAAAAAGTTTAGATCTACACAAATGAAGAAAGACACTGAAGAAGGAATAAGTGAAGGTAAAATAAAATCTTTTACTTTTTTAAACTGATAACAATTTGCTCAATACAGATAACAACTTGTTCAAAAAAATAATAGCAACAATGTATTTGATTATGCATGCTTGTGTGTGTATATGTGTGTACACATGTATTTTTATTTATGTGTGTATGCCTATGCATAAATGAAATGAATAATGTCAGTGAAATGAAATGAATGGACAAAGGAAGGAATCAGGATTATTTTGTTACTACAAGGTACTCACATTACCTGAGAACTGGTGTAGTGTAATTTGGAAGTCAATTTGGATTAGTTGTAAATATATAGAACAAATTCTGGGGCAACCACTAAAACAAAATTTTTTTTAAGTATAACTGATATACTAAGGAGAAAAAATGGACTCACTTAAAATGCTCAATTCACATTTCTGCACAAAGGGCAGAAAAGGAGTGGAAAACAAAAACAGAAACAAAGAATAAAGGCAATGAATAGAAAACAGTAACAGATGTGGTAGATATTAATCCAACTACAGAAATAATAACTTTAAGTATCAGTGGTTAAAATACACCGATTAAAAGACAGATTGTCAGAGTGGATCAGTAAACAAGACCAACTATACACTCTCTGTAAGAAATGCACTTTAAATATAAAGATGCATATAGATTAAAAGAAAATGGATGGAGAAAGATATTTGCTAACACTAATCAAAAGAAAGTGGGAGTAGCTACATTAATTTCAGACACAGTATATTACAGAGCAAGTAAAGGTATTAAGGATACTTTGGTCAGGGATAGAGAGGGTTAATTCTCCAAGAAGACATAATAATCATTAACGTGTATGCACATAGCAACACAGTGTCAAAATACATGGGCAAAACCTGATAGAAATGGAAGGAAAAACAGATTAATCCACAATAATAGTTGGAGATTTAAATACCCCTCTATCAGAAATGGACAGATCCAGCAGGCAGAAAATCAGACAGGATATAGTTGAACTCTATACCACCATAAATTAACTGGATATAATTGATATCTATAAACGATTCAGCCAGCAATAGCAAAAGACACATTCTTTCCAGGCTCACATGGAACATTCATTCTTAATGGTGAAAAACTTGAAGTTTTCCCAGTAAGATTAGTTACAAGGCAAAGATGTTCCCTTTCACCACTCTTTTCAACATTATACTAGAAGTTCTAATTAATACAATAAAACAAGAAAAGGAAATTAAGGCATATAGATTGGGAAGGAAGAAATAAAATTGTCTTTGTTCACAAATGACGTGATTGTCTGTGTAGGAAAATCTGGAGGAATTGACCAAAAACTCCCAGGAAAAAAGTGATTACAGGAAGTTTCCAGGATATAAGGTTAATATACAAAAGTCAATTGATTTCCTATATATCAACAATAAACAAGTGGAATTTGAAATGAAAAACACAATGCCATTTATATTAGTATACTCCAAAAAAAGAAATACTTATGTATAAATCTAGCAAGACATGTATAAGAACTATATGAAGGAAAGTGCAAAACTGACAAATAAAATCAAAGAGGAACTAAAAATAGAGAGACATTCCATGCTAGTGGGTAGGAAGACTCAGTATTGTCAAGATGTTAGTTCTTTCCAACTTGATTTGTGGATTCAATGCAGTCTCAATCAAAGTCCCATCATTATTTTGTGGATATTACAGACTAATTCTACAGTTTACACGGAGAAGTAAAAGATTCATATTGGCTAGTACAATGACAAGAAAGAGAAGAGCAAAGCTGGAGTATTGACAGTACCTGATATAAAGCTACCATAATCAAGACAGTGTGGCACTGGAGAAAGAACAGACAAATAGATAATTGGAAAAGCAGAGAGAGCCCAGAAATAAATCCCCACAATTAAAGTCCCCACTGACAATACCAAATGCTGTCAAGGATGTGAAGCAACCGAAACTCTCATTTATTGCTGGTGGGAATGCAAAATGGTACAGCTACTTTGGAAAAAAATTTGGTGGTTTCTTACAAAACTGAACATACTCTTACCACAGGACCCAGCAACTACATGCCTTCTTATTTACTTAAAGGAGTTGAAAACACTTCTACATGAAAACCTGCATAAGGATGTTTATAGCAGATTTATTCAGAATTGTCAAAATTGGAAGCAACCAAAATGTCCTTCACTAGGTGAGTGGATAAACTGTTGTATATTCAGATAGTGGAATATTATTTAGAGCAAACAGGAAATGAGCTATCAATGCATTAAAAGATACAGAAGAACTTTAAATGCGTATTACCAAGTGAAAGAAGCCAATCTGAAAAGGCTACCTGTTGTCTGATTCCAAATATATGACACTCTAAAAAAGGGAACACTATGGAAATAGTAAAAGAATCAATGGTTTCCAGGGGTTAGGGATGAATACACGGAGCTCAGAGGACTTTTAGGGCAAGGAAAATAATCTACGTGATACTATGATGGTAGATACAAATGCACGTCATTGCACATTTGTCAAAGTCCATACAATGCACAAAACCAGGTTTGAACCCTAATGTAAATTATGGGCTTTGGGTGATAATTATTTGTCAGTTTGTTCCTTGATTGTAACAAATGTATCACTTTTGATGATGGGGGGAGGCTATGCATGTGTGGGGGCAGAGGGTATATGAGAACTCTGTACTGTCTGCTCAATTTTGCTGTGAAGCTGAAACTATTCTAACAAATAAAGTCTATTTTTTTTAAAAAGAGCATTTGCAGAAGCAAAAAAAAGCAAACACCTACAAATAAGTCTAACAAAAGATGTCCAAAACTTCTGTAGGGAAAATTATAAAGTTTTATTGAGACAAGTTAAAGAAAACCTATATGTATTTACTGATTGCATACTTACTGTTATAAAGGCATCAATTCTTCCCCAGTAGCCTACAGGATTTAGTGCAATCCTGTGATTCTAAATTTTATGTGGAATGCAAAGGTTTAAGAATGGCCAGCACCCTTGGAGGACAAGGTGAGAGGCCTAGCTCTCCAGGATATAAAAACATATTATAAAGTTCTAGTAATTAGGACAGTTTGATATTGGAGCAAGGTAGAACAACAGCAGCATTCCACAACATACATCCAGACAGACATTTGACTTAGGACGTGGGTGGTACTGAAGAAGGGTGGGAAGACGGGGGGTCTTTCTAATAGACCTGTGACAACTGGAAATCCACATGGAGGGAAATAAAACTTGAGGGCTACCTCCTACCAACAACATTTCAGTTCCAGGAGCTGCAGACTTCAATGCACAGATAAAACAATAAGGCTTTTGAAACATGAAATAGGACAGTATCTTCTTGTCCTCAGGGTAGAGAAATATTTGAAAAAGAGGACATAGAACACACAAATCATTAAGAAAAAGTTTTCAAAGTTGAATTTCATTAAAACTTGGTTCACCCAGAGACACCATCAGGAGAATGAAAAAGCAAGCCATGAGAGGGGGATATATCTCAACATGTGTAACAAATGTTGGCCTCTTAACCAGGCTATATAAAGAACTAATAGAAATAATAAAGAAAAAGTCAGATCATGGAAGAATGACCTATAGGTTTGAACAGATCATTCACAAAGGAGAATGTCCAAATAGCCAATGAGAAATACATGAAAATACTTGACTTCACTACTAATCAGGAAAATGCAAATTAAAACACCATGAGGTATCACAACACAACCATCAGAATGACAAAAATGAAAATGCAGACAATATCAAGTTTTAGAAATAATCAGGAACAAAAGAAACCATCACATAGAGTTGATGAGAGTGTAAATATTACATTCCACTTTGGAAAACAGTCTGTCATTATTTACTGAAGTTAGATATGGGACCCCTGTGGCCCATTAGTTACAAACACATGTACAAATGCTCCAAAACTCATATATGTACAGGACCCAGTTTATGTGTCTCCCCAGATTCCTGTGGATGTTGTCAAGTCTCAGACCTTGATTTTATAACAACAAATGGCCCTGTGCTTAGTGGTAGAGCCTGCCTTTCTAAGAGGAAACATTTTATGTGCAGTCACTGATAAGCAAGAGTTTAAGACAACTTTGTCTTCTTTACGTTCTGGGATCCACTTCGAAGGTGAAGTACTTTGCACTAAACTCCCACAACCCAGCAGTTCTAGCTTTTTTGGTAATACTGTCCTGACACCAGACAAGGAGTGCTTGGTCACCTGGTAAATCGTTCCGGATGCCTTCGGTCTTGTTTTTTAGCAACACTAGATGGAGCTCCTTCTTTTCATTCCCTCCTGACCCTCACCAGCAGCTTGGCAGCCAGAGCGGGCTCAGCAGTTCCTCAGAACCGGGAGCTGATGTCCTTGCACCGCCAGCTTTACAAGGACGTCATCTTCCGCCAACCCAGACATCTTTTTACTCTGTGGAAGGGTGGAGTGCATCTTTCCCTCAGGACCCCTAAGAGCTTAAGAGGTCTTCTGGTTAGCTTTATTCTTCTGCGTCCAGGCAAGCTTGAGATCAAATCATTCCAAACAGGCAGTCACTGCCTTTTCCTTAGGGACCCAAGAGTAGAGAATCCATGAATCCCTTCTTCAGCGACAACCTTGATTTTCTCCTTCTCTCTAGCAAATATATCTCCATTGCCTTCAAAGAAGGGTTCAATGCATGTTTATTGTCCATTGAAAAATAGCATTACATCACTGCAGAGAAGATGGAGAGAACTAGCAGAGAAACGAGTAAAGAATTGGTCTGTAACCCACATATACCTGGAGTTACTCTTCTCCTGGGAGACTAGACTTCTGCCCCCTGTGATGCTTGCAGATTCCTAATGGTAATAGCCTGGGCTTCAGTTGCCTCTGCAAGGGGACCATCCATTGGCAAGCAGAGTCCCCATTCACCCTCACATCCCCTACTTGGTTTTCTTCTTTATTTATTTATCAGTTATTTATCATTTGTCACTCCACTAGATTGTGAGTTCCCAGAGAACTTGTCAATTTTCAAGGCATTGTCTTCATATCCTAGAATAGTGCTCATCGCATGGTAGGTGTTCAAGAAGTGTTTGTGGACTGGATGGTCACCAGTGAATCCAAGCTCCACCTGGCTCAGTTTTGTATACAGGGCTCCTCCCACCCTGCACAATGATGCCCCTGTTCCATAGTTTGTCAACTCCTTTGCAGAACTCTAGCCCTTCCTTGGATGTCCTGAAAAACCTCCCCTGAAAGTCCTGAAAAAAAAAAAAAGAGTATCTTTGCTGTGAGAGCCTTCACTGAACATTTGAGAAGAAAGAGAGGCTTACCCAGAAGAGACCAGAGACTCTAACAAACATCAGTGTCTCATGGATGCCACAGCCCCATCCCCCTTCCTGTGACTGAGAACATCTCTGATGCTCCCCCCTCACCCACCTTTTTGGCATCTCAAGATTTTGCTGTTGCTTTTCCTCCACCTTTCTTCCTTTTCTCAGCTCTCTCCACACTTTCATGCAGAGTAACTCAACCCTTCTCCAGTTTTTCTTCCCAAACTGAACTTTTGCCCACCTAAAACCCTTCAGTGACCAGCCCAAGTAAGAACATCTCCCTCAGCACAGCCAAAGCTCAGAGCTACGACAATGCTTGCTTATGGTAGCCTGTCCTCTTCTTTACAACTAAGGTTTTCACCTGTTTATCTGATTCTGTTTCTTCACCCCTTTCTACCCCCAAGTTAGGCTAAACACCCAGTTTCCCTCCTATCCTCCAACATTTTTAGGTAGAAAAAAAGTAGATGGCTTTAAGGAAAAGAAATCAATCCCAGCCCCACATCTGGGGCCCGAGTCATGTAGAAGCAGGGAGGGGTGGGGAAGTTTCCCTTTTACTGGCCTTGGTGATTGCCTGGCTCTATTGGTCAGACTTGGTCTTTCATTCACAGGAGGAGAGGAATTCAAAGGAGTCATCACCTTGAGACTCAAACTGCCTTTGCTCCCCATGGGCCTTTTCTGACCCTTCATATGTGTTAAGTAAAGCTAGCAGCTGAAAATGATAAACCCTGAAAACTCAGAGACTTAGAACAATGCAATTTCTTTTCTATTCACATTGCAGCCCAAGACAAGTAGTTTGGTCTTCTGTGTCATCATTCGGAGGCCACCACGCATTTTAATGTGGCTCCTTCTTCCTCTTCATCCTCTTAGGAGCTGACAAATGAAGAAAAAGACTGTGAGGGGCCGCACGTGCTTCTTGGCCCTTTAGCTCATTTGATCTTTTACAAAAGACTCCCGCTCACATTTCATTGGCAAAGGCCCATCACACATCCATCTACCTGGGAGCGGTGGGAGGCTCTGAAACATATGAAGCACAGTTGTGAAACAGCCTTTGGCTGGCCGAGAGGAGGAGGAATCTTTGGCAGTCAGCTAGCCATGTTTGCCACACCTGTCAAGACCGAACTTCCCACTGGGGACTAGTCTCCCAGATGTGCTTGGCCCACCTACCTTCCTCTAGCATAACTTCTCACCTTTTCAGCCAGGGCTTCCACTCTCAGCTCTTATATGCTTCCCTTCTTCTCTTCTCTGAGACTAGTACCTAGCTTAACAGCTTTCTTATCCCTGAAAAAGTTCATTGATTTGCAGAGCATCTATACATTGACCTGTTTCTGGACTTGAGCCTTCCTCCTGCTGGCCGTCTTGTGTCTGCTGCTGACTCCTCATTATGAACATGTCTTCACATTCTCAGGAGCCCTCAGGACTCCAGGGCCTACTTTTCCCAGCTTCCCCCAGCTGCCTGCCCACTTGGGTTTAGATGGGCCAAGAGACTGATTCTCACTGAAGGAAAGTGAGCACAAGAGCTTTGCACGTAGTTAAGAAGCAGAGGAACCTTCTCCTTATTCTCTTTCTCTGCATGCCAGCTGCAGAGAGGGAGAAGGAGCCATTAGGTAAAAGAGCCTGGGCTCTGCAGGCAGTGGGCCTTGGCCTGCTGATCCCCCTCCAGGAGGGCAGCTTCTGCAGTGACCACATCAGATACATGAAAGTTAGCCTCTGCCACCACCTCAACTCTTTTCTGACTTTGTTCCCCTATACGCTTACTGTCCCCAGAGTTTTTTCTCCTTTCAAAATAGTTTCTTCAATGAATGTCTTTGCTAATAAGACTTCAAAATCCAGTAAAGGAATTATAGGCACTGTGACAGGCAGAGAGGGAGATTTATTTTTTATAAAGTACTGCCCATGGGTCTTTAAATCTCCTGTAATTATTATCTACCACTTATTGATGATTATCCACATACTGTACCAATTTCTACATATATGTTTTCATTGAATTTTTTCTACAAACTTATGCGGCTGATATTAGTATATGTCTTCTTCAGCCTTTGGACATCTGAACTAGGGTCCATTCCTGGGAAGTCTGCCAAGCCATATCCCTCTTCCTTCCTTAATTGGTTTAAAACATCTGCTTATTTTCTCTTGGCATTGGAGTTCCATCCTATTCTTTCTACCTCACTGGACTATAAACTGATGTCTGAAACTATCTCTGTCTGTCACCTACCTACCTACCTATCTAGTCCTCTGCTCATGTTCAAAGGGATTTGAGGCAGCCTATGTCTTATACATATTCATAAACCCCATAGAACTTAACTGAACAACTTTTCCACAGAAGATATTTAATAGCTATATATTTGATTAATGGTTGAACTCCAATGATTTAAGTATTACATTCTAACTATTCCTGTAGTTTCTAAATCTAACTGCATATCAGAATCAAACAGGAGAATTTGTTACTCTATTGAAATTTTTGAAGATGGGTTTTCTGTATCTCTATTTTTAACAAATCCCCCAAGTGATTCTGAAGCAGCCACTGTGATCCCACATTGAAGTCTGGAATTGAAAACCCATGGAGCACTCTCTTTCTTCACCCAACCATCCTCCACCATCCATGCTGCCTAACCATTTTCTCTTAGCAACCAAAAACCAGCCACCAAGTTGATCCATCCTGAGATTCTCACCATGAAACCAAGATATACCCCCAAAGTCTAGTAAACGGTAAACTCAAATAGACATTAAAACTTTCCTCTATCAATTAGCACCTACCTACAAATGGGTGACCATTTCTACAACTTAAATAAAACAATCAGAGACATACTTCCTGGGTATATTTCACCATGTTTCATATTTTACCCAGCAATAGACCCTTGAAAGTCTCTACATTGAGTTTTCCCTCTCAACTATATTCACATCTGCTTGGTATTTGGGGATCCCATGTTCTCAGAAGACCTGAGTCCACTGTTTTATGCTGACCCTACCTGCAACATACTTTTCTGGGGAGCTTTTTGCAAAGAGGCTGTTAAAGTAGAACAGGCAAACTCAAGAAAACTGCCATCTGGTTTCCACGCTGCAGATGCCCACACGAGCCTTGAAAAATCTAGCTGGGGAGGAGGTGGAAGATCCTGTGGGCTGGCTGATAAAGGAAGAAATGAGAAGGGTAGTTTTTTTCCCTTAGTGTTCCTACAACTGGGCCTAATCACCATAATGTGAGAGGAAGAGATAGAACTCTACTCATTGTTCGGTAAGGAGATCTAAAGGCTTAAGAAAACAGTCTTATTTTTGTATTCTGTATTCTAGAGACACATTGTATGACCACCTTGGTAGCCCTCGTCACTGCCCAAGAATGGAGTGCTTATTTAATCACTCCCATTTCTCCTCTGGCTTATCTTCCTGGCCAAGCTCTTGTTGAGACAAAAAGAACAAGACTTTCCATCTATATGTCTGCATGTGTGTATCTTTTCATAATATATGTATAGCATTGGATTATTTTGTGCATTTGCTAAAGACAAGGTAGAAGTCAGGCTATGAAAATTTATTTTGAATTTTTTATTTAAAGTTTTATACCTAAAAGAAATCCTAGAGATTATTGAGTCCAAGAGGAGATAAAGTTGAAATCCGAGAGGCAAATGACTTGCCCAAGTGCTCACCGTTGGGACCAGATCCACAGTGGTCCCAGTGAAGGGCCCCATAGACGTCTCTCAAAGGAAGCATTTGTTGCTTCTTGTTGCTGGGAGGGCAGCTGGGTTGACAAACAGCTTTTAGCTGTCAGCCTCTTTAGGATGCGCCTCAGCAGCAGAGCAGCATCACCAGGGGATGGGCTTTCCTGGGGCATCCCATATGCAGTGGCTGATTGACCTGGGACTAGAAAAGCCCAGGCTTTTGACCTCATGTGGGACCCCTTAGAGGGCCACTTTAGCTCCAGAGTTCCCCATTGGGGAGGCTGAGGCCGTCAGGCAGTCAGTGTGCATGCTTTCTCCCTAAGCTTTCTTTCACCCTTTTCACAAATGTTGATCCCAAGGACAATCTTCCTGCACACTAACCTCCATCTCAGACAGTGCTTCCAAGAGAACCCAATCTTGAAAAAGAACTAAAACAAAAACTGTGTGTAAAATAAAAATGGTTTCTGCTAAAATGTCCATGCTGGAAGTACGTGTGTGTGTCTGTCTGTCTGTCCATGGGTGTATGTGGACTTTTTTTTTAATTCATAAGAAATAACAAGGCTGTATGATGAACAGGAAACACACATGTATTTCAATCAGGCCCATACTTATCTTAGAATTAATCTGATATATATAATGATCTACATAAGTTATTACACATATGTAAAATAGCCATATATCTTAAAATAGTCTCATAAACTTGACATTTGAAAGGGAATTCTAAATGTATACCACATTTTTAACCACTTTGCAAATAACTTAGTTATTTCATTTCTCTCCTGCTGCTTCTATTTATATCCCACAAATAGTACGTTGTAAGTATATTGACACACTGACATTTAAAGTCTTTTCATTTTAAGGCATTCCTCTTTGAAGATTTCTCACCACCATCCTCTATCTGCTTCCTCTTAAGAATGAAAATATCAGGAGATAAGGGAGTAAATAATATAACTAAAAACAGAGGTGCATGTTTGATGAACAGATAGCATTTTTTGGTTATAGAAAAAGACAGACTGTTCCTTTCAAATACATGGCCATTTTAAAACTCTAGAAGGCCCTAAGTTTGTTTCTCAGGGAAGAATAATCAGGACAGAAAAGAAGAAAGGGAAAGAATCTTCAGAAATGAAAGTAGAGGAAGATATTTTAAAATATCATATGTATTTTTGGAGAAGATATTAAACTGGAAGTTTAGTAAGTATTATTTAAAAAGAACAGATTATGAAGGATTTTCCCATGTCTTGGGTAATACCATTCACCTTCTAAAACATATTATAATACCGAGACACTTTTGTATTTATTTTTAAAATATTATTCTTATATTTTGTGTTGGCAAATTTATTTATAAGTATAATCATTTCGTGCCAAATCCTATCCTCCGAATGTCTAATGGAAACTCCACAGAATAAAGATATGTAATAGTTGTGACAAAATTCACACAGTGAGAATAGAGGGACAGTGTTGATCTTCAGTACTTCTGCTAATAAGAACGAACATTTATGGAATATTAACTGAGTGCCAGGCACTGGTATAAGTACTTACACGTATTAACTCATTTACCTTTCAACATCATCACATATGCAGGGCACTTCACTTTACAGTTGTGCTACACTTTGAAGAAACTAAGGTAGAGATGACTGGCCTGGAGGCCGTTGTTGTCTCTGATTCTGGTTTTGACTCTGCCACAACTTGTAACATGACCTTGAGGCTCCCTGTTCCAAACTGTCAGGTTCTCATCTATAAATCAGGGACATGCCCTCACATGATCTTAAGGGAATCTCTTCCTCTAAAATACCCTGATTTTGTGCTTTTATAAAACACCCAAGTGAACTGGATTTTAGAGTTCCTAAAATATTATCTGGAGTGTGTGTGTGTGTGTGTGAGTGTGCGTGTGTGTAAGACTATTGTAATGAAAACCTCAGCATTTGTCTGAAGGTGTAGAACAGGGTTGCCTGCAGAATTTGTCTCAGGAGTGACTAGTTTCAAGCAGGAAAGAATAAGAAATTGTGGTTGAGGGCGTCACTACTTCAAAAGAAAAAATATATATTTAAGCTTACAAGAGGGTAGGATGACTTTAAGGATAGGTAGGTGAGGGATGTAAAAGGGGGACTGAACAGCACAACATATTTCTCTTTTAGGAGACCATCTGCTGAAATTCCGAGCATGAGAACAAAGTGGGATTTGAAGGATCTGGAATAAATGAAGTGAAAGAAATGCTGAGAAATCTTTTGACTTAGCAATTTCCAGACAAGTGAAGGGAAGTCATGTGACTTGCCCTTCTGGTCCAACAAAAGGAGGCGGGTTCTTACAGGGCAAACTGTGCCAAGGGTTCTCTGGCTGAAAGGATGTGATTCAAGGACCATAATAATAGAGAGCCCCCAGCAAGGCAGGAGGTGGAGGTGGTCAGGGCAAGAGTTCGGGTGCTCAGGAACGGCAGCAAAGAGTATGGACTCTATTAGACAGAATGAAGAAGCAGCATTTAAATGAGAAAACTAAATAACATTCATAGAACATTAACACACTTGAGCCCTTATACATCATATACTCCATGGCCTCCTCTTGCTGCACAAACACGGAGACCCAGAGAAGTGAAGATCAAGTGCTTTTGGAAGCAATGAGTTGAAGATTAAAAACAGCATGAATTTTAGAAACAAGATTGATGCTCAGAAATGCTCTCTTAAAATATGGGAATAACACCAGGACGGAAAAAAAATTTCCCAGTGAAGGACCCAGGTGGTAATCCTTGGCCCTTCAGCAAGTTGTTTAGAAGGTTATTGTGTTAATTTATCATGTCTTCTGAAACTGCTGATATTTTTTTTTATGGAAGAAATTATGACCCAAGCTGAATTAACAAGCTTGTCTACTTTTCTTAAAATGCCCAACTTAGGGTAACATTAATAATAAAAAATGCAAGAATTAAAGCAAGAGAAAATGTATTTTTTAAAAACCTACCAAACAAATCCAGCCACCCTCCTTAAAGGAAAGCAGCAATGATATAAGGGACTGAGTAGCAAAGAAAAGGAATAGGAAATCTACCCATGGTTATTTTCAGCAGCTGTAATTTTAAAATTGTATGTGTTAAAAGTAAAAATGAATTCGTCAGAATGGAAATTAAGATTCATCACTGAGAAAGAAAAATAATGGTATAAGTTTTCAGTGACTTAACATTTTAATCTAGCTGCTCGATTTATGATCTACTATAGTTCTCACTGTCTCACATTTTTTAAATGGCAAAATATGCAAATAATAAAATGCTTTGAAAGTGTTTTTTATGATTAGAAACTGAGGCTTTAAGCAGCGAGCAGGCCTCAGGTTTTCTCACTTGCAGCCTGTATCGAGTCTATTGCACGGGTCTAAGGAATGTAGTTGTGGTATCTTTAGTTTCTTCTTTTGTCTTAAATCAGATTGTCCTTCACATTTCATCCCTGCCTTTTAAGAGGAGCCAGTTTCAATCCCTACTTTTTGGCTCCAGATTTCATGAGTGCTCTTGAAATCATGAATTCCATGCACTTTAAGGAGGCCAGGAGTGAAGGGCTTTGGAACAGAAAGAAATATTGGAACATCCCCTTCTTCTGAACATTGGCCCCAGGCATGTAGAGCCCCGTGGCAGCATCTGTGCCGATGGAAGGACCAGAGCAGGGAGAGGCGGCGGCTGACATTCTGCCTGGAGACTGCCCTCCACTGCCCCGGGATGTCTCCCAGTCAGGCAAGAGCAGCCTCACACTGGCCTACAAAACACCAGCTGAAGCATCTACCTTCAGAAAGGAGGTCTCTCCAGGTGGCTCTGAGGACCTAATTGGAATAAAGATCATAGGCAAATGTTACAGCTGGGATCTAAGCCATTTCGGCAAGTCAAAAGCCTTCTGGTATATATCCTTTTGGAGTGTAGCCTGCCATGCCCACCTTATACCATCTGTGGCTTCCAGGTGGCCCCTGAGCCCATTCAGGCAATAGCTACCTCTGTACAGTCAAGCCCTTCCTTATCCAGAGAAGAGGCCCAACGTATTGCAGAGGAGTTTTGAGTTCCTTCTTTGCAGAGCTTACTATGAACTTCAATTTTGGGGGGAAGTGGTTCAGAGCTCACATTGTTAACATTTCTCCCTCAAATTCATTTCATCTCCACTGTCACTTTCTTCAACCACCATTATTTCTCCTTAGGACCTTAATCAAATTCCATTTTTGCCTCAAATCTGGTTTTTTTCCTACCACCTGAAGAATCATCCCAATTCACAGATCTGACTGTGAGCCCCCCATGGTCACAGCCCTTCACTGCCCACCCTCATTCTCTGATGGGCCTCATGGCCACTAGAATCTGGTTCTCCCTATCTAGCCTCCCCCTTCATACTTTTCTTCATATCCACCATGCAGGTCTCCATTCATTTCCCACTTGGGCCAGCCTCTGTCCATTCTGATTTGCTGGCACCCAGCAAATTTTCAAATGTCAGGCCCCATGTCACCTCCTGTGGAAAGACTTCTCTGATCCCCTCCCTTGTGTTGAACACCCTCTGCTGGGCAAGTATAGCCTTTCGCTCTTGCCTACAATGACCTAGGCTGTGCCCATGTCCATCACCCTCACCAGAGTGTGAGCTCCTAGGGGCCAGGAGCTGTGTCTCATCCTTGAGCCTCCAGACCCTGGTCCAGAGCTTGATACTTGCAAGGGCTCAGTACATGTTTGGGGAATGAAAGAAAGGTTTCACTGGCCCTGACAACTAGAGAGGAGGAGCTTCCTACCATAGTAGCATATCTGGCCACTTCTCCCAATTTCCTTTCATCACTGAGGCTAAGAGAGAGCCAAGACTCCCGGTCTCCTCTCAGCAGCCAGGAGGAGAGCCGGGAGAGGGGGGCCTTTGTTCCTCCTCCAGATGGCTGGAGCTGCGATGGAGCCCAGCAGCTGTGTTTGGGTGGAAGGAGAGAGGGCAGATGGCCTGGTGTCTGTTTGCAGACAGCCTGAGAGGCTGCAGCCCTGGTGTAAGGCACTGTCTGAGGTGGACTCAACAGGGCAGTGGTGGAGTGGGGCAAACGCCAAGGCGGGCTGCTGTGTTAGCATTCACTGTTCAAACATTGGCCTGCATGATTTCAAGGCAGCAAAAAAGAGAACCCTTTACACATAAGACCCTTGTATTTCTCGGGGTGGCTTTTAATGTTTCAATCTAAACGAAGCATTTCCTATATGAAAACTTTCTTAATTACTATCATTTAAAAATTGGTTCAACAAAAGCAAGCCTCATTAGATTTTAATTTCATTTTCTACAAATTTTGGCAGCCATTGAATTATTCACCCAACCGATACTGGTGGTAGCAGGGTGAGTGAGTGGCAGGGGTTTGTGTTGAGAGGTGGTGGTTCTTTGTTGCTCAAAATTTTTAGAAGCAGAACATATACAAAGACTAATAATTTGCACCAGGGCAGCAGTCACATGCTTACAAACTTAGATTGGGAGCTCATTGGCATCTTCATATCATCAGGAAATTCTTCCATTAAAAAAAAATGGGTAGGATGCTCAGAGGACCAGGGAAAGCCCTGGGGGGCGGTGCTGTCACCACCTGGCTGACCGCCCCTCCTCTCCTTATCCAAGGCCAGTCAGTCTGAAAAGCAAGGCACAGTGTCACACTTAGGACCTGGGGATGTATGCGCATCTTCCCTAAGATGCCGGTGGGTAATGGATGTGCTTATCAGACAGCCTTCTTCAGGCCTATGATTCTTTGATCATCCATTTTTATCATTTTTTTCCCAAATTAAACATTCAAACCATGACTTGAAATCACTTTTCAGTTTCTGCACATAGTCAAACAGAGCACTGAAAGACGGAGTTTCATGGTGCTGTCACATAGCATAGGTATAAATTTTCCACTCCCTAAAAATAACTTTAAAAAAGATACGGAATCCAATTCAATCGGAATCAACTTGAGGTATCCCAGAGAGGAAACCCAGCCAGCCCTAAAATATACATCCCCACTTTCTAGGGGGAGGAGACCCTCGGAAGCCCGAGCATTGTAATATCCGTGATTCTTTAAGGCAGCTGTAACAGAGCCAGGGCGGCAAGGAAGCCTGATTTTCTTTTTTGTTCCTGACACTTCAGTGTCGTCTCAGCAATGGTTCTTGGCTGAAGATAGGCTTTAGCCTATGCTGTCCATCATGGACCCCACTAGCTACTTATGACTATTAGGGTAAAAATGTAAAGTAAATAAAATTACGTAAAATGGAATATTCATTCCTTCAGTCACATTAGCCATATTACCAGTGCTCAGTAGACACATGCTGCTAGTGGCTACCATACTGTACAGCACAGAGGCAGGCACTTCCATCACCATGGGAAGTTCTGTGGGATAGCACTGTTTACCGCTGTTTAACTAGACTATTCGCTTCAGCATCAATTCAGGCCTGCTTGGTTTTATGACTGAATCGACCCATTGTTTGAATTTATTAATCAGTTCAGTTGGGCTGACTGTGCACTCAGCAGCTGTTGAGATAACAGAAGTGTTTTGTTTCATAAAACGGCAATGGTAATAGTGAAAGTACAAACAATAGGAACAGCTGACATTTATTGAGCACTTATGATCCGGACACCATGCTAAGCACTAAATCTATGTTATCTCATTATTACATAGTATATATTATAACTCTATTATTATCCCAATTTAACAGAGGAAAGTTAATAGCAGAGGTGGAAAGAGTCTTTAACGTTCATCTAACCTAGGCTTCTCAGTTGCTAGCCTCAGACCCTAGAGTCAGACCGCCTGGGTTCAGTTGAGTAGCCTTGGGCAAGTAACCCTCTTTGTACCTCAGTTTACTCATCTGTAAAATGGAGGAAATAGTAAGTTCTATCTTACAGATTGTGAAAATTCCATATGAATGTTTCATGTAAATTATTAAGAGCCCAGTAAGTATTAATTTCTTTGATTCTTTATCCCAGATAAGGAAAGTCTAGGAAGAATAATGACATGTCCAGGGTCTCACAGCTAATACCAGTCTAGCACTCTTTCCATTATATCAAATGAACCTCTCTTATGTAGAAGTCACACTACGCCCTCCCTTCTGCCTTCTCACATGATTTTAAAAGCCTGCCCCCTTTTAACATAAGCCCTTGGGGCAGCCAACTTCCCATGTCATGAGTGACATCAGTAGTTTCCCATTGGCAAAGTGGCAGTGACGGGCCCATGGAAGCAGCCCACTTTCCATGGCTTTCTAGATTGTCGATACTTGGAGAATAACCCAGATGATCTCCAAGGTCTCTGTCACTCGCAATGTTCTCAAAGGATTTGACTAAGAAAGCAAAGGCAGGTTTCCCTATTAGGTAAAAGAGAATAAATCTTTTGACCTAGTTGTTTACACCTAAGATAAAATTCCTTAAGATTTTCTTCAGTAGGATAATAATTAAGGAAGAAAAAAATGAGAAAGGGTTAAAATAGATACTTCACTAGACTGGCCCAATCCAGGTGGCCTCCTATAAGGAGGAGATCATGGCATAAACCTCAGTTAACTGCTTGCAGGCCTGCTAGAGGGGTCCCAAGTCCAGGCCCTGCCTGAGATACTGTCTTTGGTTCGCTCTTGTACTGATCCAAGATGCTCATGTCAGCAGTCCTTTCCTTAAGAGGACATCACCTCACTGAGCTGTCATACGTCTGTCTGCTCTTCACTTGGAAATTCAAGAGCTGAAGAAGAGAAATCTCTTCCATATTAGCACCAAGAATGGCCAGGCAGCTCTGAGAAGCTGTTTGGTTTTTTATCTTTTGGATATCAAACATGTAATTCATAGTATTTTCCCCTTCTTATTGGCTTCTAGGAAGCTTAGGACCAAATTTGCATCCTGTTTCTAACAAGTATACAGTTCAATAAGGCATATGTTTGGTATATAAACCCTACTCTTGATGGCTTTTCACATTTTTTTTCCTATCTTTATTTTGATTCTTCAATCCTGGATCTAGGATATAAATAGTATATTTGTATTATAGGATTCAGGATATAGGATATAAATAATAAAGATGATATATGGTGTCCTTTCAGGATCTAGAGAAAATCCCTGGGCATCCCAGTCTATTTAGTTATCTCCAGAAAGTTTAGGTCTTTGTTCTCAGTTCCCAATTGGGAAAAAATGTAATTTGTGGACACCATTGATGTGTTGTTGTCTGTGGTGTGATGGCATTTGGAGTGTTGTGCAGGGTGTGCTGTGCAGGACAGGGTAAAACCAAGAGAAAGCTCTAGTTAGAAGAAAAAAGAAAAAAAAGGGGGAAATCCTAAATATAAAAGGAATGTGGGGTGTTGGTTTAGGGACACTGCAGATAAATTTGTCTGCATTATTGTTCTTCCCCAATCCAGTCTGGAGTACCAGCCAGCTCCATTTGGCAAAGGTATCCAGGCAGGCCTTCTGCAATGCAGTTTTAAAATCTATTTTAAGTGTCCTGTAGAAGTGACTCTCAAGCTATAAACTGCACACAGATCACTGGAATTATCAAAATGATTATGATTCAGTAGGTCTGGGGTGGGGCATGAGATTCTGTATTTTAACAAGCTGCCAAGTGATGTAGATGCTGCTGGTCCAAGGTCTTCACTTTGAATAGCAAACTACAGAGCTTTCATGGCAGCAGTTGGCAATCGGGGATGCCTGGACTCAGAATCTTCCTCCAGTCTTGCTCGGGTGGTTTAAATTCAGTTTCTTTCCAAGTAGGTGCATAAAGCCGAAAATGCTTCTTGAGAACAACCTTGTCACAGCCTACCTCCACTTAGGTAGGCTATCTTCAGACCCTTATAAGGCAAGGTAACCCTTCGGTGGGCTAGCATTCACATCTCCCTCTTGCTCTTTCCTGCTATGTTAGCTGGCAAGGTCTACCCTCTGGAGGTGGGGGAGGGGAAAGCCTTGTATCCAGAATATGTAAAGAACTCTTACAAATCAAGAATAAAATTAAAAGATGCTCAACACAAAGTTATTAGGGAAACAAATCAAAACCACAGTGAGACACCACTTCATACCCACTAGGATGGCTATAATAAAAAAAAGAATATCAAGTGTTAGGAAGAATGTGGAGAAATCATAGCCCTCAAAATTGCTGATAATGTAAAATGGTGCAGCCACTTTGCAGAACAGTCTGGCAGTTCCACAGAATGTTAAACATAGAGTTACTATATAACCCAGTAATTCTACTCCTAGGTATATACCCCCAGCCAAAAAAATGATAATATATGTCTACAAATAAGCTTGTGTGCACATGTTCATAGATGCATTATTTATAATAGCCAAAAAGTGGGAGCAACTCAAATGCCCACCAACTGATGAAGGGATGAAAAATGTAGAACATTCATGCAAGGGATCTCCTTAGTTCATTCAGGCTGCTATAACAAAATACCATAGACTGGGTGGTTTATACAACAAACATTCATTTCCCACAGCTCCAGAGGTTGGGAAGTCCAAGAGCAAGGCACCAGCAAATTCGGTGTCTGGGGAGATCCCACTTCCTGGTTCATACACAGTCATCATCTTGCTGTGTCCTCGCCTGGCAGAAGGGATAAGAAAGTTCTCTGGGGTCTCATTGAGGGCACTAATTCCATTCATGAGGGTGTCACCCTCTAGATGTCACTACCCCCCAAAGGCTCTAATTCTTAATACCATCACATTGAACTTTAGGATTTCAACATACGAATCTGGGAGCACATAAATATTTGGTCCATTGCAGGAATATTATTTGGCAATAAAAAGGAATGAGAAAATGTTATATGCCACAGCACGGGTGAACATTGAAAACATTAATGTTAACTGAAAGAAGCCAATCAGAAAAACCCACAGAATGTATGATTCCATTTATATGAAATACCCAAAACAGGCAAATCCAGAAAGACAGAAAATAGATTAATGGTTGCCAGGAGTAGGGGAGAGACAGAATGGAGAGTAACCTCTACTGGGTACAGGGTTTCTTTGGGGGATGATAAAAATATTCTAATATGATTGTAGCAATGGTTGTACAACTCTGTGAATATCCTAAAAACCACTGAATTGTATGCTTTAAATAGGTAAATTTCATAGTATGTGAATTATATCTCAATAAAGTTGATACGAATCTCGTAGGGGTAGAGAGGTGAGGGGTGGGGCATGTCTTGAGAAAGCCTTCCATCCAGGCTCGGGACTCCGCCCCCTTGGGGGTTTGTGCTTCCTCTTCCCCCTGTTGGAAACCCTACGTACGTCATCATGTGCTCTCTCAGGTCTTGGTAATACATCTTCATTTAAAGCAATCTCATCCCAGCTTAGTCTTTCTAGTATCTTGTCAGTTTGCATGTCACAGTTGATTACCTCCTCTGTTCTTACTTAATATTTTTCTTTAAACTGACTTGGTTTTTACCTAAATATATACACTTCAAAAGGAATCTTATATCATTACTGTAAATGGAAAACCAATATTGTTTGCCCTAATACTTAAAGTAACTTCAAAATAAGTGCCATGAAAACCAATATTATTAACTTCTAGTTTGAACCTGCTGCTTGACAAGAGCTATGAGCCCGGGTCTATTCTTATTAGAAAGATGTTAATACTTCAAGTGAAAACTTCCCTCCTGATTTAATCAGATGGATTGGAGGATAATTTAAAAAGGAATAAGTTTCTCAGCATGTTATTCAATGTTCTATATTAGTGAGTCCTTAGACTATTTTATGTACTCCCATGACACACACCACACACTGGGGATAGAGTTTAACAGTGTACAATACACTGCCTTGGCAATAACCTGTTATCCTCAAAATCCTACTTATCTTTGGAACGAAGTCAAGAACCATTTGCCTCCTGATCTTCCCGATTACCACAGGGCCTTTCCTTACAGCTGCCACTAGGCAACAACCTTAACCATCAGGGGCAGAGTTCTGTCTCAGCTTCACCCTCATTCTCTACCCTGCAAACATCCCCTACACTTGTTATTCTCCAGTTGCTTCCCTGTGTCCCATCATTCTCCACCCCTCTGACTTGTCCTGGGGATTACTGCCTGCACTGGCTTGGATTAAGTTTAAAAAAAAAAAAAAGGCAACAGCAGAAGATGGAAGGCCTGGAGGAGAGGCCAGGCTGTCTCTCACCGCACTCCCTTCTTGCTGGGTGAGCTAGTTCTGGCAGTATGCTCACCCCTGCTCACTGTGGTACCCGCAGAGCACCCAAGCGCCATGGTCTAGCTCCGACCGGCTTTTATGAACATTATTCCTCATGTTGCTCTCTCAGGCCTTGTGGTACAAATGATGTCCTGCTGCTGATGAATCAGCAATGGTTTAACATTCCTTGTTTGAGTCCCTCTATCCTGTGAACACTTAGCAATAATTTTTAAAAATACCTTCCTGTGAACCATCTATGCTGGGGAAATTTTGTTTCTTGCCAGATGCTAAGTGATCAGATGGAAACTTACTTCTCACTGCATTTACTTTTGTACATGTGTTTGCATGTGCTTGCATTACCTATTCAAAAAAATCCAAAAAATAAAAACAGTAAATCAGAGAAATAATATGACACATCAAAATTTGTGGAAAACAGCTAAAGCAGTGCCTGGAGCTTTAAAAGAAGCTTTTAGCTTTAAAAGCAGTTTGAAAATTTATGAGCAAAAAAATCCAGATCCTCAAAAAAGTACTCACTAAATGATTCCATTTATGTGAAATTCAAGAAGAAAATGGTGTACTTCATTTTATAGCAGTTCATCTGAAATGTACACAAAAGTCGCACGTGTGTAGTACATTGAGTAAAATAATCTCTGCACTTTAAGTAAATGGACATAACCAGAGAAATCAATTATACTGACGATCTGAGATGCCTTATACTCTAATCACTATTTAATGGGGGAGGCTGAGTAGGAGCGTGATATTATTAGAAATTCATAGAAGCCAAAAAAAAAAAAAAAGCCCTCAGCAAACATTACATACCGAACCCCTGTGGTGGAATAATACTTTAAGGTATTAAATGCTGGGCCCCCACCCCAGCCCCAGGATTTTCCCATGGCCCTTCCTTCCACTCAAGCTCGCTCAATGCACTGAGCCTCGGGGTAGGACTGACACAGTGGGGAGGGAAAGAAGCCTTTGTGGTTCTAAAAGCTTAGCCCCCAGCAGGGACCAGAGAGAGCACAGGGCATAAGACAAAAGATGCCAAAGAATACAAAATAATTCAGCGCCAGTTTTTCCCACCCTCAAAACTAGCTTTACAAAATTCCCTGGGTTCAGGGAGAGGACTGGAGGGCAAGCATAAAAGGCTGGGCCCTGACAGAGGCGTCCTGCACCCCCTACCCTGGGCTCCACCCTGTGGGTGGAGGTAGGGAGAGACAGAAATCGCAGATAGGTTTGAGGGACCCAAGTGCAGAGCCGTCTATTTTTACTTTCCCATTGGAAACTGAAGGGTGATGAGCCTCCCCAATTTATCCTGCCCTGGGCAGGAAGCAGGAATGTAACTCCAGGGGGAAAAAAATCCCAGGGTAAATACCTCTGAAATAAAGTTTAAGAAACCCATTTATTTCTTACAAGCAGTCATACCACCTGTCTCTTGACGAGGCTGCAGCAGAAGAGAGAAGAGCTCCACCCAGCTTCTCAGGTCCAGATAAACCCTTACAGGCCCTTGTAATTACCTATTGATATGTAGATGACCGAATACTCTCCACCCCTTGGAAACACCTATTGATGTGCAGATGCACTAAAGGCAGGCAAGAGATTCTAGCAATACTGCAATTTTACCCACAAGAATGAAAACGACTATGGGGGGTGTCTGGGTGGATGGGCTTATGGCAGCCTCTTAGAATTCCCTCATGCTTCCAAGCAGAAAAGGGAGATGCACTAGAAAGTGGACCCAAGAGAGAGAAGCAAAAAAAGCCACCCTTGGAGAGACCCAGAGGTCCAAGTGAGTATGAGATAACAGCACACATGTGAATCAAGGAGCAGAGGGAATACTGTGCATCTAAGCACATGCCATGCTGGTAGATGGTTACCCAGAGTCAGAGGTCTCTTCCCAAGGCTGCAGCATAACATAAGCTTCCTGGAACTTCGACTAGGCCTCAGAGAACAGGGGAAAGTCTGAACTGATTGAGATTAGGTTTCTGCCACTAGACAGGATTAGAACTAAAAATATAGATGCAGTTAAAGAAAAACAAAGAAAATTATGTTTCTTGCCTAGTAGGTATATGCCCTGAGGTTTGTACACCTCATGCTTTTTCAGAGTGCTAGCTTCTGGTTTGTTGGATATTCTAATTATGTGCTCAGCATATTTATGCAGAGACTTATCTAGAGACTCTGGGTTTCCTTGTGCAAAATCCCATCACCACTTCCAGCTCTAGGGCCCTGGGAAGCAGCAAGAAATGGGAGGGGTGGCCTCACTTACATTTTGGATATATGGCAACAAAAAAGCATCAACATGTGAAGAATTTTCAAATTTCCTCTCCCAAGCTCATTAAAGTGGATTCTGCCTTTCCCTCTTCAGCATTAATCATTCTGGTGCCCTCTGAGAGAGATCTGCCCTTGCCAGAGAGGTTCTCCAGAGGCTTTTGTACAGCAGAACTGAGAAGCAAAAGGGAAGGTAAAAGGCTGAGGGAATCTCATTAGAGTCCTGGCCAAGGAGTTTGTTAGTTTGGGATGGGGAGCTGCAGGTATGCAAAGTGTGAAGCAAGAGGGTGGCAAATAATTGCCACAGACTTGGCCTAGTCTTTACTGTGTTTGGGGAATAAAATCTCCAGATATTTTGAGGTTACTTTTAGATGGCTGAGACTGTACCCACTGTTGGCTACAGTTTCCATGGGATCATAATGACACAGCAGCCAGAGCTCTTAATGGTAAGCAACAGTAAACCTAGCCAACAGTGAAGCTGGTGAATTTAAGCCTGCCTGTCTCATACTGATAAGGGTTTGGGTAGTTCACAGAAAGTGAAGGGAAGCAGGAGAACTGGATTTGGGGCTATATCTCCAGAATGATCCTAAAACCTCACCCAGTCTTCTCACAAGTTTTGTCTTGTGCTTCATCTCAGTTCTCCTTTCCTTTACCAACTTTGGTTCCAAGTGTGGGGTGGGTGTGTCTGAGAGGGCAAATCCAGGTCCTGAGCCTGAGGTCCGGGCAAGTGCCATAATTGTCATTTTCAGCTTTGTGATGGATAGTGGCTCCCACTGATACCTTGACCCAAAATGACATCAGAAGAGGTCATAGGCTGGGGAGCCAGAAGGGTGGCACTTGCCTACCGCTGAAGTCAGCTGCCTCATAAGCCCTGATGGTAGGCACTAGGCTTATTCTTTGGTGCTTGTCAAAAATTCAGATCCTCTGTCCCTTCCTCTGAGCTACTGAATGTGAACCTATGAGAACAGAGACCTGAAACTGGTGTTTTTCAACCAGCATACCAAGTGATTTTTCTTTACCTCAGGTTTTAATATATACTGCCATAAGCTTATGTTATACTAATAGTTACTCTAAAATTACACATATGTTGTAAACATTGTTGCCTTCCCACCCAGGTAGCTGAGACAAAAAGGTATAATTTTCTATAAGAAAGTTGTCCAGTGTGTAGCATTAGAGTATGCCAGACATTGGTTTGAATCCCAATTCCAACCTGCATAGCTCTGCAATTTTAGAAAAGATACTTGATCCCTCTGAGCTCCAGTTGCTTCTGTAAAATGGGATAACAACAGTATGAATCTGTATTAGTTAAGGTAAGACAGGCTATGCTACTGTAACAACCAGTCCAAAGTCTCAATGGCTTAATGTTGTAAAAGGTTATTTCTTGGTCCACAGCTGGGTGCAGTTGGGTGGCTTTCCTGGGCAGCCCTCTGAACATTTGGGCTCCTTTCATCAGGTGCAACTTGGAGTCCTTTTTCTGGCAGTTGTGTAGATGGAGAAGAGAGAGCAAAAAGGACGGTTGGATATTATATTACCAAGCTGGAAGGGGCCATGTAACTTCTGCTCATACACAATCTGCTGGAAGTCTGGCATGACCAGCTTGACTTCAAGGGCGTCTGGGAAATGCTATGAAACACAGATTTCATACAATACCAATGGTTTCAGCCACATCCATCTCATAAGATTGTTGCAAGGACTAAATGAGCAGAATGTGTGAAAACCCTACAGGTATTATTTTCATTCCATGTTATCTAGATTCTCTTGGTTTTTGTTTCTGCTTTAAGTGAGGAAAATGCCAGATCACAGTTTCATGGTTGTATTTACCACAAGTGAAACACACTCACCACAAATTAATAACACATGAGCTATCAATTCATTTTCTTTGCTGTGCAGCTTGTTGTTGGGATTGGTGGCTCTGATGGCCCGCTGGGCTGCTCTTTCCACAATGGCTTTGTGGGTTTTGGAGGAAGTATTGTTGAGCAAGCTCAGCACCATAAGATCAGCAGCACTTCCAGCTTCGTGATGTGGACTAGGAGCTTCCGGAAGCCATGGGAAACATGTACTTAGTTTTCTTGGTATTCCTATAACCACTGAGGGTTGTTGTAACCTGGCCCCTGAATCGTCTCTGTAACCTGTTGTCAGTGCCTCTGGGCTTCCACCAATTACTTTTTCACATTATCGATCTAACTATGCTAAATGAACATCTTGGTCCATTTTTGATGATCTGAGGTTTCACGGGGGTTCAGAGGGCAACCATAATTCTGAGTAGAAGATGCCTGATGTCTCAGTAGGCAGCACCCAGGAGGAGAGAGGGGCAGGTGATTTTCTTAATTGCTCTCGTGAAAATAACTTTGGACCCAAAATTAATAGACTTTCACTGTAGAAAAACTCTGTAGGACAAATAAGCAAAAGAATAAACACAAATCCCCTATAATCCTACCACCTAGAGATGGTAGCTATTAAAATATGAGACTTTTATTTCCTTTTAAAAAAATAAGAATTTATTTTGCACATCGTAAGCTTTTTTTTTTTTTAACATAGTGATATAGCACAACCCTCTTGGGTTGTTATTACGTACTTTTCCACATCACTGTATTCAATATCTATGTGGTAGTGAGTGTTACAGATGCATTAAAATAATTTTTAAACACTAAACCAATTGTTGGGCATTCTTATTACTATAATCAACACTGTTGAACATTTTACTCTGAGTCCTTGTGCTTATCCTTGGCTATTTCATTATTAACCTGTTTTTTTTCCACTTCCTTTAGCTTTCTTGTGTTGGAGCTGGGCATGTGTAGTAGAGAACACCCGGCTGATCACGCGGGTCACTTAGTCAGCCATGCAAACAGGAACTGGTGGAACAGGTTGTGTTTACTGCTATAAAAACCAGCCAACCCTAGCTTTGACTCTTGAAATTATTCCCATTCTCTGGAGATTATGTCCCCAGCTCAGACATTCTCTGGCATACATAGTGAGGGAACAGGTTTATGCATTATCTCATATTCTTAAGGGAATACACTGTCATATTTGCCTGAGTCAAGAGGAGGCCCTGGCAGCCGGGCTGTGTTACTATTTATACAACATGTTTTATACATGTTAGAGGGTGCCAAATATATTAAGTCGATGAGAGTCACTTGCACACGATGCATATGAGATCAGGATTTAAAATGATTTGAAGTCCTTTTTATTGTACAATGAATCTTCTTATATTATATAAAATGTACAGATTGCTTCCAAACAGAATTATTTTTAATCTGGCAAAAATATTTCTGAAGAACTGTTCCTCTCTTGTTAGATCTTTTCTTGTGCTTACCTTTGGCTAAACAGGTCTCAGACAGAGATTAGTGAAGCCCTTAAAGGATTGTGCCACCCCCTTTTCTTGAAATGCTGCAGCTCCTTGATAGCACACAGGATGAAGTCCTCTTAACACATATGGTTCCTTGTCCTGCCAAGTCTGGACTCAAACCTTCCTCTGGAGGTTTATCTCCTGTCTGTCACTCCTTAGAGTTTCACTGTGGATTACAACTTTTTTTTTATATCATAATTGGTGTAAATATCTGGCTCCACCTCCCTGTAACCTTTCTTTTTAGCCACAAGATCCTGTCCCTCCCTCTGCCTACATCTAAGAATCTAGTACCTCACATACAGTAGGCAATCAATGTTTGTGATAAATAATAGCTAGTATATGATAAGAACTATTTTTATGCCCATTTTATAGATAAGGAAACTAAGGCACAGAGATTAAATAACTTGCCCAGCATTACAACAAGCAATATGCAGCAGAACTGGGATTTAAGGCTCCAAAATCCTGGTTCTTAGCCTACAGTGAAATTCATTGTGGAATAACTGGTATTAATTATGTCATTGAGAGAGAGACACCAAGTGTGTGGAAGTACTTCAGTTTTTCCTGATAGGTGCATAGGCTACATAGGCTGGTTACTACTTCTTTTAAACTCTGTTTTCACCTATTAGTAGCTTTGTGAGTTGGGCAAGTTATTTAAATAGTATAAACCTCTTCTCTATTATCCACAAAATGTGGATAAAAGTGGGCTCATCTTGATAAAGTTATAGTGAACTTTAAGTGTTATAGTCTTTATTAAGTGCCTGGCATATCATAAGAGCTCAATAAATACTGTATACACATAGCTGTTTTTACCAGATCATAACATGTACTTACTACTATTTGCCATCCTGGAGTGAATATTTCAAATGCCTCAGCAAACAGGCCGTTCGTTCCCATCACCCGCTCTGAGCATGAGTCTGTGCACTAGTGTGCACTGGTCACACATCATGAATATGAAACGACAAGGTCTCTAATCCACCTCGAAGGCCTTCTGCAATGTGTTCTTCACCAGCCACCTGTCCCAGTGTCCAGGGCAGCACCAAATGGAACTCTGGTGTCACACTACACAACAGCTCCTGGGGACCCTCTAGTTCCAACATTTCATAAATCAAAGATTAAGGCCTCTTGCAGCCCTCAGGCAGTCGTGAGAACTTGGGAGTCGAGCAGGGGTTGGAGAGAGCTCCAAGCACACCCAGGAAAGAGCTCTCCCCTCAACCTATCCGCCAGTAAGACACCAGCACACAGCATCCACCCCACAAGCCTGGGCTCAGAGACTAAATTCTCACTGGGTTCTTCTCCCACCAGGAGGGAGCTGGGTGGGATTTGCCCATAACCTCATATCTCCTCCTGTTTTATTTCTGTAGGTCTAGACAGCTGTGCCCTGAAAATAAAGCTCTGACTAAAAGAAATATGATCTCTTTTATTTCATCACCAAATCTCCAAGTTAAAGCCTAAAGTAAGCTGACCTTCTGAAAAGGTAAGGGAGAAAGGAGCCAGCAAGACTCGGAAGTGTGCTGGGAAAATGGGAGAGGCAGAGCAAACAGAGAAGGTTCTCCAAGACAAGGCAGCAGCCTTCCACGGCACTGATGACAGCAGGTAGTCACAGGGCCCCGAGCCTGCACAAGTGGGGGGCTCAGCTCCTGTACCTCCAACCCCAGCCTACAGTCAGCCTCGAGTATTAGACTTTTTTGGAAGAAAGGATTTGGGGTATATATATTTTAATCTGCCTGGGATCACAGAAGTCAATAGAGGACTGTGGGAGCGGCAGTGTTTCCTAGCCTTTTCAGATGAAGTGGTCCTTGGGAGGGTGCATAGACACATAGAATGTTAGTGTTGGAAGGAAGCTACGCAGCTGGGCCCAGACATTTTATCTGGGGTGGGAGGTGTGGGAGCGGGTACTAAGGGTCAGAGTGAATCCATTTGTCCAAGGTCACAAAGGTAATTTGTGGCAGAGTATTACTGCTAGCCCGTTGTCCTATTGTGTCTCCCTACAATGACACTTTCTGCCTCCTGCAGCTGACTCTCCCACCGCCCTTCCATCATACCCACTATTTATGTGTGGGTGCAGGCTGCAGGTCGGAGTGCTGCAGAGTAGCAAAGGTGATATATGACAGTTTCCTGGGAAATACCATGGTGTCTGCTTTTCTGTTCACTTGCAGAAATCAATTTCGTTTTGGACCCTATATATGGAGTTAATATTCCACCCAAAAGAGAGAGAGCACAGAGCTCTGAGACCACAGTGAGAAACTTCCAGAACTACACTGCCCAGGAAGAAATTTCAGGTAATTAAACAAGATACCAAACACTTGATACAGCCATTCTTCTGCTATACATGGCTAATGATTTTCAACATTTTCTTCTCAAGAAAATAAAGAGAATGGTTGTCAGACTGTTTCTTTTACTGAGTACCTACTGTGTGCGGGTAGTATAATTTAATCCTCAACAACACCATCAGGTAGTTACTCCCATTCCCATTTAAATAAGGGGAAATTGAGGCACAAAAAGGTTAAATAATTTGTCCCAAGTCATGCAAATGGTAAATAGTCTGACTCCAGAACCTGATTCTTCATCATGCTTTTGTAAATTCTCTTGTAAAACTCTGAATATTTCTTGCTACCTGGTGTGGTCCAGTCATCCTCATCAAGTTCTGTTCTCTTTATAAAACTGAAATATCTTTCCAGGTATTACTGTATATCAACACTAAAACCAAATCTGTTTGTAACAGTTGCTGGTGTTCAGTTAATTTTCGGTCCTTACAAAATATTGATTTGGTCAGACTTCTTTTCTGCTTGAATGTGCTACATGCTATATAACCAGTGTTAGCATATCGGTTTATTTCTTCCCTGTCAGTTTCCTTTTTATTTAACACCTGTAGAAGAGGAAAGAGTTTCCCTTCTATCCTTTTATATTCTGTGTCTGGAACTCTGCAAATAAAACTGACAAAGGACAGATTAACAGGAGGGAAAAAATGGAGTATTTTTATGTGTGCAAAGCTCATATACCTGAAGAACTCAGTAATCAGTACCTCAAGGGAGTGGCTAGGATTGGGGGCTTATATACCATTTTAACAAAGGATTATATATCTGTAGAAAGTGCACGACAAAGGGAAATAGGTTTGGGTTCCTGAGTGTGGGAAACTGTGGAAAGGTAAATATATGGAGTTAGCTAAGGGAACATGGGAGTTATTTCAGGAAGATTTGTTTGTGCAGACCATTCTCGGTGCCAATTTTCTGTCTCCAGGCTGTTCTCCTGGTCCAGGAGACAGGAGGGAGAACATCTTCACAAAGGACAATTTTTGTCCTGCTTGTAGGCAGATAGGGGGAAGGCAAAGACCTTTCTGTGTTTTCTGCTTTAATTGCTTTCAGCCCCAGACAGTTTTCATGCCAAAATGACTTTTTTTAGGGTGGCATAGTCAGATCCCCTTCACATGATAAAAATTGCAGAAATCATCCAATTTCTTAACTGCATCCTCCCTCCTTGTTACACAATGTATTGTTTTGTGTGGCTTGGTAGTCTTTATAACTACATTTTTCAATGAATAAATAATATTTCATTGAGTAGAACTTTTGTTATTTGCTCATGATGATAAATAAATAGGACACATAAAGCCCTATTATGAAATATTTTGGCTGATCTCATATTCCTCATGTTAGCAGTAAACTGCAGTACTTCATCTTTTCTTTACTTACCAGATATATTTTATTCTAGGTTAGCAGAATTTTAATTCTTAAGGAGCCTCAAAGCATGGTTTATATCTTTATAAGTTTAGGAAGGAAGAGTTTAAGGAAATGTCACTAGGCCATGGGCCAGCACAGAAGCCTCAGTGAGTTCAGTGAGCAACAGGAAAAGGCCTGAATAAATCAGTAGCAACAAGAGGAACAAGTTGCCACACTGACCAAGAGAATATGTATGTACAAGTGATTTAGGAAGGTCAGAAACATCCCCAAGTCTCAGTGTACCAGCTGGAGAGGCAACTCTCATATCCCAGGGAACCCTGGCTACTCACCCACACAGGAGCAGTTTTTCTGTGCTGACAAGTTCATCATGATTTGCGGATTACTTTGGGGCATTCTCAGTGCTTTGAAAAAATCAAAATACGCAGCACGCGCGCACACACACACACACACACACACACACACACACACACACACACTCCAGAAATGACAATTTTCCTACTCACTGGTGTAGCAGAGGTGGGATACCTGGGAGTTAGGAGGCAGGAAGACCTCAGTTAGGATCTCAGCCTCATTTCTTTTCCCCAATCAGACTGTTACACAACACAACTCTCTCTGTCTTCTCATGTGTAAAATGGGAATCTCATTTTAAGGAATGATTAAATGGATTTTTTTAAATCTTAAAAACCACAAAACAGTACATAAATGTTAGCTCTTGTATATCATTAAGGCATATTATATATCATTACCCATCTTGGTGCCTGAGTTTTTGAAGTGATTACATACTCATAGTCTGGTATTTTGTAGTCACTTAACAGGGTGGTTTGAGATTTTAAAATGTGAAATATTGATAAAGGCTTTAATATCTCCTGCTGTAGGGAGATTCAGAAGAAGGAGTGGGATTTCCCTTGACCTGTCCCAGGATGGCTGTAATCAGAACTGCATGCTTTCTGGGGTCTGAGCAGCTTTCTTGCTGATAGGAACCCAGAAGACCCCCACCCTTGCCCTTTTGCTGGGGACATGGGAGCCTATTTTGCTCAGTTGCTTACCTGCTGGACCCCTTGGATACATGTAGACATGTGAACTTGTGAACTACTCTGGGAAGTCGTGATCAAACCTCGGCAATCTCTCTCACTGCCTTGCCCACTCACACAGTAAACTTAGTTGCCAAATTCTTTGGTTCTGTTCTTTCAGTTGAATGTCTCCTCTCTGGTCTTGCTGTTGCCTTAAACTGTATTCACATTGTGTGATGCTTTTCCTATTATAATCACCCATTTGGCCTCCCTGTTTCTAGGTTTTCCTCATTTCAATCCATCCTACAATTCAATCCAGTGCAAGAGATTGATTATATTCCTAGAATAATGTCACATTTTGCCTCAAAATAACCTGCTGTCTCCAAATTGCTTCATGAATTAGGTACAGACTCTTCTAACATGATATTCAAGGCTCTCTACCAAATGTTCATGTAGCAGAGACAGCCAATTTGTCCTCTTCTTCCTTCCTAATAAAAGGCACTCTTTCCCTACTGAATGTTAACCAGGCCTACGGCTGCTCTGAATAAGGACTGCGTTTCTCAGCCTCTTTTTTAGTTAGGTGTGGCCATATAACTTAATGCCGCCAATGAGATCTAAGAAGCAACCATGCACCTTCTGGAAAATACCTTAGGAGGAAGACCCATGCCTTTTGCCCCCCCTCTCGTCCTTCCTGCTGGCTGGGATGTAGAAGTGCTGGCTGAAACTCAAGCAGCCATCTCGAGTTTAGATGGAAGCCACATGCCGAGGATGACAGACACTGGTTCCCTGACTCTGGGAAGCACCACATTAGTGCTCCACTGAATGAACTATCTCAGAGCTTCTTTTATACAGGAAAGATATAAACTTCTTTCTTAATTGTTTTGTTGTGTTGAGGTATAATTGATATACAAAAAAACGGCACACATTTAATGTTGTGTAATTTGGTGAGTTTGGGCATATGCATACATTCATGAAATCCTCACTGCAGTCACAGTAATAGACATGTCCATCATCTCCAGAAGTTTCTTTGTACTTTTTTGTTGTGTGTTGTAAGAACACTTAACATGAGATCTAGCCCCAACAAATTTTTAAGTGCACAATGAAGTATTGTTAACTATAGGCACAATGGTGTACAGCAGATCTCTATAACTTATTAGTCTCGCATAACTGAAACTTTATACCAGTTGAACAACTCCCCATTTTCCTCTCTTCCCAACCGGTGGAAACCATCATTCTATTCTCTGCTTCTGAATTCAATCACTTTAGATACTCATATATGTGGAATTATGCAGTATGTGTCTTTCTGGCCTACATCATTCAACATAACATCCTCCAGGTTCATCTATTATTGTCAGGTATGCCAAGATTTCCTTCTTTTATAATGCTGAATAATATTCCACTGTATGAATACACCATATTCCCCACTGTATGAATGCACCATATTTTCTTTCTCCATTCATTTGTTAATGGGAATTTGGGTTATTGCCAACGTATTGGCTATTGTGAAGAGTGCTGCAGTGAACATGGGAGTAGATATCTCTTCAAGATCCTAATTTCAATTCTTTTGGATAAATACCCAGAAGTGGGACTTACTGTCTAAATATGCATTTTAATAACATATTTATTGAGATAGAATTCACATACTATAAATTTCACCCTTTAAAAGTGACATCTCATATATATGTCCTCTATCCTTTGGATCTGTAATATTGTTGTTTACTTATTATTACAGATGGCCTTGTTTTATAATTATGTACCTGTCACATCTCCTTTACTCAGATCCTATAGTACTTGGCACTTTTAGGAGCTCAGTTTATCTGTTAACTTAAGACTTTGTGCTGATTATATTTGTGAACATATGAAAATATTGGTTAATTCAAATCCCAAGATGAGCAAAAATCAAATATATTTGAGAAAACTGTATATATTTTGACTTATTCCTCGAAAATGGGTGTATTATTCAAGGCATCACATTGAATTTAAAGTAGTTTTGCACCATTAACAATAGTTGCAGAACTGGACCTTAATTAATAAATTTGTTAATGTTTTCATTATGCAGATTTTAGCCAGGGTCCTGACACAGAAAAAAATGGGTATTTCTTAGGCTTAATAAATCTTAACAACCCCATTTTGCAACTGAGGAGACTAAAACCCAGAATAAAAAAATATTAATTCAGGAAACGTTACCTCATTGCTAGATTTTACCTAAAGATTTTAATCATTGCCAGTTTCTGGCAGCTATGAGGATCTTCCTTCTCCTGCATCAACCATCACTCCTCAAAATGTGGTCTGTAGACTACAGATGTTCAATTAACATATGGGTTCTGGGACCCCCTCAATGCCTGTGATTTAGAGTCTCTGGGAATGGGGCTCTGGAATCTGCATTTTTAATAAGCTTCTCATAATATTTTTATGCACATTGGAGTTTGAGAACCTCAACTCTCTATAATTAAAAACACATTAAACCAGAGAATCTCAGCCCTGGCTGAACATCAAAAGTTCCAGCGGAACTTGAATTAGTCTCTTCCCACTACCAGAGCTCCTGAGGCAACCAGTTTTGAACACTATTCCATTCTATTCCAACTCAACTAAGGCTCAGCTGTACAGAGGTTTTGAGTAATTATTTAGTGGATTATGCATTTGGGTGAAAGATCAATAATCTGAAAGATCACCTAATGCACTGAATTAATATCTGAAAATAGATAGGATTCTTTTATGTTCTTTTTTTTTCATTTATTATCATTAATCTACAATTACATGAAGAACATTATGGTTACTTGAATCCCCCCTTCACCAAGTCCCTCTCCACAAACCCCATTACAGTTATTGTCCATCAGCGTAGTAAGATGCTGTAGACTCGCTACTTGTCTTCTCTGTGTTGCACATCCCTCCCTATGCCCCCCCACATTATACATGCTAATTGTAAGGCCCCCTTTCTTTTTCTCTGCCCTTATCCATCCCTTCCCACCCTTCCTGCCCAGTCCCTTTCCCTTTGGTAACTGTTAGTCCATTCTTGGGTTCTGTGAGTCTGCTGCTGTTTTGTTCCTTCAGTTTTTCTTTGTTCTTACACTCCACAGATGAGTGAAATCATTTGGTACTTGTCTTTCTCCACCTGGCTTATTTCACTGAGCGTAATACCCTCTAGCTCCATCCATGTTGTTGCAAATGGTAGGATTTGTTTTCTTCTTATGGCTGAATAATATTCCATTGTGTATATGTACCACATCTTCTTTATCCATTCATCTATTGATGGACACTTAGATTCCTTCCATTTCTTGGCTATTGTAAATAGTGCTGCAATAAACATAGGGGTGCATCTGTCTTTATCAAACTGGGCTGCTGCATTCTTAGGGTAAATTCCTAGAAGTGGAATTCCTGGGTCAAATGGTATTTCTATTTTGAGCTTTTTGAGGAACCTCCATACTGCTTTCCACAATGGTTGAACTAATTTGAATTCCCACCAGCAGTGTAGGAGGGTTCCCCTTTCTCTGCAACCTTGCCAACATTTGTTGTTGTTTGTCTTTTGGATGGTGGCCATCCTTACTGGTGTAAGGTGATATCTCATTGTGGTTTTAATTTGCATTTCTCTGATGACAAGTGATGTGGAGCATCTTTTCATGTGCCTGTTGGCCATCTGAATTTCTTTTTTGGAGAACTGTCTGTTCAGCTCCTCTGCACATTTTTTAATTGGATTATTTGCTTTTTGTTTGTTGAGGTGCATGAGCTCTTTATATATTTTGGCTGTCAACCCTTCATCGGATCTGTCATTTATGAATATACTCTCCCATACTGTAGGGAACCTTTTTGTTCTATTGATGGTGTCCTTTGCTGTACAGAAGCTTTCAGCTTGATATAGTCCCACTTGTTCATTTTTGCTTTTGTTTCCCTTGCCTGAGGAGATATGTTCATGAAGAAGTCACTCATGTTTATGTCCAAGAGATTTTTGCCTATGTTTTTTTCTAAGAGTTTTATGGTTTCATGACTTTCATTCAGGTATTTGATCCATTTCAAATTTACTTTTGTGTATGGGGTTAGATATTGGTCCAGTTTCATTCTGTTACATGTAGCTGTACAGTTTTGCCAGCACCATCTGTTGAAGAGACTGGCATTTCCCCATTGTATGTCCATGGCTCCTTTATCATATATTAATTGACCATATATGTTTGGGTTAATATCTGGGGTCTCTATTCTGTTCCACTGGTCTGTGGCTCTGTTCTTGTGCCAGTACCAAACTGTCTTGATTACTATGGCTTTGTAGTAGAGCTTGAAGTTGGGGAGCAAGATCCCCCCCACTTGATTCTTCCTTCTCAGGATTGCTTTGGCTATTCAGAGTCTTTGGTGTTTCCATATGAATTTTTGAACTATTTGTACTAGTTCATTGAAGAATGTTGCTGGTAATTTGATAGGGATTGCATCAAATCTGTATGTTGCTTTGGGCAGGATGACCATTTTGACGATATTAATTCTTCTAGCCAAGAGCATGGGATGAGTTTCCCTTTGTTAGTGTCCTCTTCAATTTCTCTTAAGAGTGTCTTATAGTTTTCAGGGTATAGGTCTTTCACTTCCTTGGTAAGGTTTATTCCTAAGTATTTTATTCTTTTTGATGCAATTGTGAATGGAATTGTTTTCCTGATTTCTCTTTCTATTGGTTCATTGTTAGTGTATAGGAAAGCCACAGATTTCTGTGTGCTAATTTTGTGTCCTGCAATTTTGCTGAATTCCGATATCAGTTCTAGTAGTTTTGGAGTGGAGTCTTTAGGGGTTTTTGTGTACAATATCATGTCATCTGCAAATAGTGATGTTCAACTTCTTCTTTACCAATTTGGATTCCTTGTATTTCTTTTTTTGTCTAATTGTCACTGCTAGGACCTCCAGTACTATATTGAATAACAGTGGGGAGAGTGGGCATCCCTGTCTTGTTCCTGATCTCAGAGGAAAAGCTTTCAGCTTTTCACTGTTCAGTATGATGTTGGCTGTGGGTTTATCATATATGACCTTTACTATGTTGAGGTACTTGCCCTCTATGCCCATTTTGCTGAGAGTTTTTATCATGAATGGATGTTGAATTTTGTCAAATGCTTTTTCAGCATCTATGGAGATGATTATGTGGTTTTTGTCCTTCTTTTTGTTTATGTGGTGGATGATGTTGATGGATTTTCAGATGTTGTACCATCCCCCCATCCTTGCATCCCTGGGATGAATCCCACTTGGTCATGGTGTATGATCCTCTTGATGTAGTTTTGAATTCGGTTTGCTAACATTTTGTTGAGTATTTTTGCATCTATGTTCATCAGGGATATTGGTCTGTAGTTTTCTTTTTTGGTGGGGTCTTTGCATGGTTTTGGTCTTAGGGTGATGTTGGCTTCATAGAGTGAGTTTGGGAGTATTCCCTCCTCTTCTATTTTTTGGAAAACTTTAAGGAGAATGGGTATTATGTCTTCTCTGTATGTCTGATAAAATTCTGAGGTAAATCCATCTGGCCTGGGGTTTTTGTTCTTGGGTAGTTTTTTGATTACTGCTTCAATTTCTTTGCTGGTAATTGGTTTGTTTAACTTTTGTGTTTCTTCCTTGGTCAGTCTTGGAGGGTTGTATTTTTCTAGGAAGTTGTCCATTTCTTCTAGGTTTTCCAGCTTGTTTCATAGTAGTCTCTAATAATTCTTTGTATTTCTGTTGGGTCCGTCATGATGTTTCCTTTCTCATTTCTGATTCTGTTGATGTGTGTTGATTCTCTTTTTTCTCTTAATAAGTCTGGCTAGAGGCTTATCTATTTTGTTTATTTTCTCAAAGAACCAGCTCTTGGTTTCATTGATTTTTTTCTATTGTTTTATTCTTCTCAATTTTGTTTATTTCTTCTCTGATCTTTATTATGTCCCTCCTTCTGCTGACTTTAGGCCTCATTTGTTCTTCTTCTTCCAATTTTGATAATTGTGACATTAGACCATTCATTTGTGTTTGTTCTTCCTTCTTTAAATATGCCTGGATTGCTATATACTTTCCTCTTAAGACTGCTTTCACTGCCTCCCACAGAAGTTGGGGCTTTGTGTTGTTGTTGTCATTTATTTCCATATATTGCTGGATCTCCATTTTAATTTGGTCATTGATCCATTGATTATTTAGGAGCATGTTGTTAAGCCTCCATGTGTTTGTGAGCCTTTTTGCTTTCTTTATACAATTTATTTCTAGTTTTATACCTTTGTGGTCTGAAAAGTAGGTTGGTAGAATATCAATCTTTTTGAATTTACTGAGGGTCTTTTTGTGGCCTAGTATGTGGTCTATTCTGGAGAATGTTCCATGTGCACTTGAGAAGAATGTGTATCCTGTGGCTTTTGTGTGTAGAGTTCTATAGATGTCTATTAGGTCCATCTGTTCTAGTGTGTTGTTCAGTGCCTCTGTGTCCTTACTTATTTCCTGTCTGGTGGATCTGTCCTTTGGAGTGAATGGTGTGTTGAAGTCTCCTAAAATGAATGCATTGCATTCTATTTCTTCCTTTATTTCTGTTAGTATTTGTTTCACATATGCTGGTGCTCCTGTGTTGAGTGCATATATATCCTTTATGTTCTTCATGCTATGCCATTCCTGTTATGGAAGAAAGCTGGAATTCTGTATCTTGGAAAGATTTTCAACATGATTATGTTGACTTCCCAAAAGCCCACCAGAAAAAAATGATTAATCAGGAAAAACTAGACTTCTTAGCCTTATTGTAGTAAGAGCAAATGGTACTGCTACAGGTTAGTTTGTGTCTCAGAAGGGGAGAGTCAGGCAAGGAAGTTATAGGATTTTAGGGCCTGGGATGGAAGACTTTAAGGCAAAGCTTAGAAAGCAGGAAACTGTTTGGGACTGGGAAGTTTACACACAACAGTTTTGGGTTGTGGGGCATGTGAAGAGGAGGGCTTTGAAGTGAATCTGGATGAGCAACCTATTACTCTTGGTGTCTTGCCAGTGGGTTTCAGGCCCAGGCAAGCTCTCTCTGGATTCAGTGGGACTGCAAAATGACAGCAGAGCTTGGGGGTAAAGTGTTTACACCCAGCTATATTCTTGTGGTGAGAGGTCAAGTGCTAGAATCCTGTCTGCCTCAGCGCAAGCTGCTTGTAGCAAGCCTGTCCCTGCCTCTGGGCCTCTCTGTCCTCGGTGCTGCCACCACTCCAGCCTCTGCTCTCCTGCAGCTGTGCAGCCCCGAGCACGGGGCAGAGCTCTTTATATAGAGTCAATAATAACATATTGCCCACACATGTGCAGTGGACATGCTGACCAGGGCCAGGTGAGAATCCTGGCCATAGATACTTTCCTTTTCCCTACACTTGGTAAGTTATTTTAACTGGTTCTCCATCTTATCCTCCAAATTTAAGTATATCCTGGAGTAAGTAGGTAAATTATCTAGTCTGGCCCGACTATTCTTGAACACAGAAGGAAAGTATGTTTGTTTCCACTCTAATTGAAATAAAAATACTTGCACAGAAGCCTCAATTATGCCAAAAAATCCACTTTTCAGGATTTTGCATTCTGTAAGCACTCTGGTAGAATTCATTATTAACATTTGTGTATTATTTAACAATTTACTAAAAGCATTCACACACATTGTGTCTTTTAATACAACTTGTGAACTAGTTAAGTCAGGTGATTTAGTATTCCCATTTTACCAATCAGTAAGTGAAAACTCAGGTTAAGTTATGTAATTCGCCCTAAAAGTAAAGTTCTTCAGCAAGGAACTGAGCCCTTGTATTCAGACTACAAAATCCATACTCATAAACAGCATCACAAACAGGTTTTGAAAAAAGTGTTGAGGAATCTGGGGTTAGCCCTTGAAGTTTGTATAATGCAATTTGTGATAGGAATACTGGAAGGACCTCATTATAACTTGGCCGCAGCTATAAACTTCCAGAACCACGGACCCTGGAGAAAGAACTATATTGCTGGTCACAGAACGGTAATTAGCAAAGTGTCAATCAACTTGAGAAGTAAGACATAAACGAGGACTTCCAGAGTGCAAAAGTCACGGCATAAAACTTGTCCTCCTTGCCATTAGCTCCTTAAAGCAGACAACCTAGAAGCAAGTTTGATGGGTCCCAAATTATAAATTCTTACAGAGTGAAGTGTGTTTTTCAAGTACACAAAGCCCTCAAACCTGACCAGGAAGTTATACAGCTTTTCAAGTGGAAACTTATTGGTGGGGCTTAGTGAGCTGCGACACTTCCATTAATGAAATGAAATATACCACATTTCCAAATGTCCCTTTAAATCTAAAATTCGTCTTAACAGATCTTTGCAGACAAACAAATGCCACCGTTCCTTCTGGATTAGAAAAGCATACTGTAATGATCTGGGGTGGGGGGAACCCACTAGGCCAAATAAGGGACTATATCACAGATACTGTGACGTAACATATCATGAACAATCTCTTGGAAACTGAAGATCCAAATACATTATGTAAATATTCACTGCTGCTTGAAGAAATCAATTGTCCTAGGTGTTTTTCTCAAGTGGGGCCCACACTCTAAATCAGAGGCTCTCAGCCCTCACTGTACATTACAGTCACCTGGGGAGCTTTGCCAATTCTTGATGTTCAAGCCTCACCCTAGACCCCGTGGGTTTTAAAATTCCCCAGTGTGCTGCCAGAATTTAGAAACAGTGACTCTCAAGGTGTTGTCCACAGACCAGCAGCATCACCATCATCTGGGAACTTGTTAGAAATGCACATTCCCCAACACTACCCCAGCCTCTCTGAATAAGGGATCGCAGGGGAGGACCTCACAACCTGCTTTCCACAAGCCCTGCAGGTGATTCTGGTATATGCTGTAACACCATTGAGAAGCACTGCTTCAAATAAAAAAGCCTCATCCTTCCACCTGCAGCTTGAGGGAACACAAGTCTGACATGCCCCAAACACTGCTTGAAACATGTGGCTTTTGTCTAAAGACAGAAACCACTATTGACACAACACTCAGGCTTCTGACTTCAAGGTGAACTACAAAGTATTGCATAAGTATGAACTGTGGGGCTTTAAGGTAGAAGGGAACAACAGAAGTCCCCAACTCCAACTCCAGGCCTGGTCCCATGAGGCAGGTCAGTCCCATACAGAGCATCCACTGGGGACTACTGTCAATGACCCATGGCCAACATTTGAGGCCTTCGTCCAGCATTCATTACTCCTTTGTCTTGCCTGAGGGTTTCAGCCCTGGGCAAGTTTGCTGTGGATTTGGTGAGACCAAGAAATGACAGTGGAACTTTCTTGGGGTAAAAGGGCTTATGCCCAGCTTTGTTCTCAGAGTAGTAGGTCGAGTGCTAGAATCACGACTGCATCCAGTAGTCTGCAGATCTGTAATCCACCTCTGTCTCTGCCTCCGCCAGTACTGGGCAGAGCTTTTTATACAGTGACTCAGTCAATAATAGCTTATTACCTACAGGTGTGGAAGCAGTAGCCTGGCAGTAGATCAATTACATCATCAAGTAGTTTAGGCTCAGGTGAGGATCCTGGCCATAGAAATTTCCATTTTCCCCACATCCTTCTTCTGACTATTGGTTGACATTTTTGTATAGGGATCTATGGGCATTGTTCTATTCCTACCCTTCTTGCTCATTCTTCCCTCAAGAGTTGTCTACATTTCCTCTCTCAATTGGTTCATCATTGTTCCTTAGCCCTTTCTGAGCTGGTTTCTGTCCCCCACCACACGGATGTCTCCCATGAGTTCCCTTTGGTTAGTGGTTGGTTAAATTCAGCGTATGCTCTTTAGTCCTCACTGTCATTGACTTCTCAGAAGCATTTGACACACTTGACCATGCCCTTCTTACCTTCTTCCTTATGATCTCTTGTTAATACTCACTAAGAAGATAAACTTCATGGAAACAAAGGCCTTATTCAACTCATAATGGCTTCATCTGTATCTTAGAATAGATCTAGCACATATCAGGTGAACACTATTTATTCAATGGACAAATAAGTCAATTACATTAATATTCATCTCAAGTACATGATGGAGGAAAAGAACATATGATGGGGACTGAACATCATGTAAGGAGTGGCATGTGGACCAGGAGGGCTTCTGGTTTCGATGAGGCCACACTGTCACACTCTCCAACTTTTCTTTCCATCTTTCTGACCTCTCCTTTCTAATCTCCCTTCTCTCACCCTGAGGTTCTGTCACTCCTTAGAAATTACTCCTCTTCCCTTCTCACATTACATTCCCTTCCTAGGAAACTTCAGCGCCATCATGTATCATCTATGTAAGCACCCCAGCCTTGTCCTCCAGTCTACCTCCAGACGCATGTATCCAACACATCTCTGCCTGCTCGACATCTTCCCCTGCATGTCTCATAAACACCTCATTTGTAACATGCTCAAAATTAAACTAGTGCTTCCTCAACCTTCATATCGGCTTATTTTCCATTACTCCCTGTCTCAGCAAGTGATCCCAGCTTCTGTTTACTTGTTCAGGCTTCCTTCTCCCCAACTCTTCTGCCTGGAATCAAGGATAATGATATTAAATGTCTGTTGTAATAAGTGGGATTCTGTCCCTCTTAGGTCCCTCATTCTTTTTTCCCTGTCTACTCAATACGGTGTAGGTAAATCCCAATTAAAGAACCCAAATTTGCTTTATCTGGAGTTATTAACTACCTCTGCTGTTGCTGCACTGGCCAGGTTTTCCCATACCTCAAACAGCTCTTTTATGAAACACTTCACAGTTTTGTCAAGCCTGTTTGTTCTATAGTCTGCTGAATCCATTTTTCTCCCAGAAATATTTCTTTTAAAGTCTTCTCTTTTTTGCTGGACCCCCTTGTTTCCTGAATCCCAGGTCTTCTGTTCTTGGTTTAGTCTCTCATTTTAATGAAACATTTCCTCCAATACCTTCTGAGTAGCATCAGAAGTAAAGTTTAGAGACAACATGCCTGAAATATCTTTATTCTCATATTAAAATACTAATTTCTCTGAGTATAGAATTCCAGGTTGAAAACAATTTTCCATCAACGTTTTGAGCTTATTTTACTGTCTTTATTTTTAAGTGTTGTGCTTGAGAAGCCTGATGCCATTCTGATGGCCAGTTCTTGTATGTGACATGTTTTATCTCCTCTTTTTAACATTGGAGATATTAAATGTTGTGATGTGCCTAGATGCATATCTCTTTTTCATTCATTCCTTTTAACCTGAAAACTCATATCCTTCATTTCTGAAATTTTTTTCTTATATCATTATTAGTTTTTCTTATATAATTTCTTTCCCACTATTTTTTTTTCTATTCTTTCTTCTGGATCCAAAGTTTTACTTGGTTTTACTTTCTTTTCCTCTAAGTTTTGGCTTCCTAGTTAATTTTGATCTCTTCCCTTCACACCAGAGGCTGTTCTTAAAAGGCTGATCATCCTTGGATTTCATAACTTAGCTACACTGTGTGTTTGGATGGAGTCTTTTGGTTGCTGGGCTTTACTATAGGCGACTGCATTTCTCCAGAGAAGATGCTCTGATCTTCGCTTGGGAGTATTTAAAAGTTTCCTTTGACTTCAGGGGGTTGGAACTTTCTGCAGTCTTGCTTTTCAGCTTGCAGACTTGCATTTAGTCCCTCATTTTTCCTGATTCTGTGCCTTGGTTCCTGAATACAGCACCCCTCTGGTTCAGTTTCTTCATGATGTTTATCTCCTGTCTCTCTTAGGTTTACTTTCATGTATTTTGTTAAGCCTTTTCCCATCTCTTCATCTGCATTTCATCTTTTCTTTTCCAGTTTTATTTACATATATAGATCTTCCTCAACTTACAGTGGGGTTACATCCCAATATATCCATCTTAAATTGAAAACATGTTGAAAATGCATTTAATACACCTAACCTACCTAATGTCACAGCTTAGCCTTGCCTACCTTAAACATGTGCAGAGCACTTACATTAGCCTCCAGCTGGGCGAAATAATCTACTACAAAGCCTATTTTATAATAAAGTATTGAGTATCTCATGTAATTTATTGAATACTCTCCTGAAGGTGAAAATCAGAATGGTTGTGTGGGTTCAGAATGGTTTCAGGCATATAGGTTGTTCAGCCTCATGGATCACTTGGCTGCCTGGGAGCTGCAGCTCGCTGCCCCTGCCTGGCATCACCCGAGGCTGCCATACCGAGGATACAGCAGCCCTGGAAAAGATCAAAATTCAAAACTGAAAGTAAAGTTTCTGTTGAATGCATATTGCTTTTGCACCTCACAAGTTGAAAAATCACCAAGTTGAACCATGGTAAGTTGGAAACCATCTGTAACTGACATATAACATATTAGTCCAAAGTATACAATACAGTAATTTGATATGTGGGTATGGTGTAACATGGCCACCATTACAGATTTAGTTAACACCATTCACCTCACATAGTTACAAATTTTCTTTTCTTATAATGGGAACTTTTAAGATATACTCTTTTCTCAATTTTCAAATATACAATTGAAAATATCAACTTCAAATCTCAATTGAAAATATACAATTTTCAAATATAACTATAGAATGCTTTCTATCTTTACACTTGATGGTTCCAGATCACCAAGGTCATCTCTCGTCACTAAAGGTGAAGGTTTGTATTTCTTTTTTTTATCACTGTTGTTCTTCACTAATAATTTTAGGGGAGATTTACGAGGAAAGAAAGGGTCAGTAAGGGCTGTACTTTATGAAGCATTCTTGAAGCCTGAAGTCCTCACTTCTCCATTTTTGACTTCAGGAACTAGTCACAAACTAGGAAGATGTACATGACACTTATCAAAATGAAGAAAGCTAGGAGTGAAAGAGGTTTGGGAAGAACACTATGATTCTGTTTTGTGTTTGGTTTTGGTTTTGTTAATTCTGAGAGACCTGTTATACATTTTAATTGGAGATATTGAATGAACGGATACATGATTTGGGGATTTTAAGAAGAAAGGATATTTATTTAGAGCCATCGAATCATATGTGATTATCCAGACAGCATGTGCAGTGACAGGAAGAGAGCCAGTGCAAGACCAACTTAAATGTCAGGCAGGAAAGGAGAACCCGGCAGAAGAGGACTGAGAAGGAGCCGTTAGTGAGAGAGGCAGAAGAACAGCCGAGTGAAGAGTCAGGGAGACCTGGAGGGAAAAGGGCTTCAAGGAGGAGTTCGCCTGTGCTGTGAGAGGTGAAGCAGGACACGAACAGAAAGGTGGCTGTTGCACCTGCCGGCATGGGGGCAGTTAGTGACCTTGAGCAGAGCAACCTCAGTGGAGCCACAGAGACACTTGAGAGGAGGGCCCTGCAACAACAGTGGGAGGGAGCAAGTAGCACGGAGGTGGCCGACGGCACCCTCACTGTGCCCTTCCCTGGGCGTCTTCTGCATCACTGTATCTTTAGCAAAACTCACAGTCATACATGAAATATGTGTCGATTGGGTGAATGAATGAATGTGGCCCAAACGCTCCCACGGTCCTAGGATCTTCCTAACATGTGTTCTTCTGTGGCCTTCCACCCTGTGCTGAGACAGACATGCCACTGTCCTTACCCTTGCTGTCATGCAGTCTTTCCCAACCTAATTTTCTTCTTCTTTCCATTAAAACCTGGTCTCAGAAAGTAAGAATCAGGAGAACAAAAAGAACAAGAAACTGTAGAACAAAAACTTGTACATAATCTATGATTATAACTAGGTAACTTATTAATCTGTTTGGCAAAAGAAACAGAAATTAATTAAGGGTAGTAGTATTATTTTAAAATGTTAACTTAATGTTTTGATTATATAAACATCAATCAAATAATAGTGAAAAATAGAGGGAACAACTTTGATAGCAAGAAAGGAAGAAAGGATCCAATATCGGTCATTTACATTTTAGTGTATCTGAGCATAAGGAATGATGCTAATGTTGAGGAATATTAACAAACTAAAGCTTCAGAATCAGTGCCAGGCAAACTTAGTACTAATCATAATCATATCCAATATGCAGAGAGCACTGAAATGAATTCATCTGGACAGAAATGTAGAATCTGACCTTTCTTAGGAGCTGACAGTCTCCTTACAGCAGGCTGTGAGTGGCTAGACACTGGCTTGACGGATTTTACATCCTTCCTACTGCCTTCAGGCTTAGTGTCTTTAGTAATTCCTGTGTTCCTTTTGCCTACAGTATATTATGTCTGATGGGAATTCAGCCCCACAGGTATGTAAAATTTAGGTAACCTGACTCTTAAACAATGATTTGTTTGTGTCAGGCCTGTGAGGTGGGCTCAGATGAAACTCCTTTGTGTGTACTGTTGGGGTGATGAAAGGTGGGAAAAATGGGAAGAAGTTGGAGAAGAAAATGTATTTGTGAGACTGTGCCTTTGACCAGTGTTTCTTGTCTGGCTCCTCTGGTGCAAAGCTACTGGGCAGCCATTGCCCATTTAAAATTATTGAGTATTGAAAGTTGTCTCTAATTGTGGCAAAAAAAACACCTTGATGTCTCCACTAAATGGACATCAGAATTAGACCAAATGAAGATTTTTTTAAGGGGTGTGGGAAAGTGAGCTGGGGACATTTCATACTTGCATGAAACCACTAACACAGCGTGTTGCCATAAATACACATCAGAAATACACGTTCTAGTAGCCTCATTAAAAATGGATGAAAAGAAACAGGTGACAGGTTTTAATAATAAACTTTAAATAATATACTTTATTTAAATCAATACATCCAAAGCATTATCATGTCAAAATGTAATTAATATAAAAGCTCATTGAGAAAGTTGACATTTTTGCTCATGTGCTAAGTCTTTGAAACACAGTGTGTACTGTATTCCAGTACATGCCAAGTGGGACTAGTCACATGTCAAGTGTTGAATGTGACCAGCAGCTCCTATATTGGACAGCACAGTTCTTAAATCATTTATTACCAAAGTGAAGTAAAGGGTTGTGACTAGAATGTGTAATCTTCAGGTCAAACATTGTTTTATTGGAAACATTCTAAGGTAATGCAGGTTTATTTTCCAACAAGAATTGTGCTGTTGAGCTGAGAAACTCTGGTGGGCCTTGGAGGCCACTGAAACAGGCTTTCTGCCTGAAGGACCAGCCCCGCCGGCTATAAAATCTTGGGTATTATATTTTCCCAAGGCATCTAGTATTTTTCCTCACTTCACAAATTAAGACTTTTATTTTCTCAATTTCCAACGTGTTCTGCATAGCAACTAAGATGTATGAATCTCTTGGAAATCTCTGGAATTTCAATGGAATTCCATTGATGGTGTGTCGATAAGCAAAGCAGAACAGATTTCATCTGCTCTCTGGAGTGCATGAAACTGAACCCAGTTACAACTAATTTCTGCATTAATGGAACAAGCATGAATTCAAATAACGTGTTCCTTTGCTCCCCAATACATTAGGCTTCTTGGGATCCCAAATGCTTTATCAAGATGACCAATTCATTCTCAGTCTGCAGACTGGTTGTTTTGGTTGGTAAATGCCTATTTTTCTCTGAGTCTGTCTCATTCCATAAGGCAGCTTTTTGCTCCTAAGAGACATGGCAGGGGACAGGAGGGTGGGGGCTGCTTCCACTCTAGACCAGCTGGCTTCTCCTGTTCTGTGACTGTCTTTGCAGCCTGTGTTGTGCCTTCACAAATAGGACCAAGAGGCATTTGCGAAGACTGAAATGCACACAGAAACCCCATCCTGGACTTTCTTTCAGAGGATCAGTGATGGCATTTTTTTGTTCCGATGAAGGATGGCACCTGGAGATTTTCCAAGCCGAGCCAACTCTGCAGACAAACGTCCTGCTCATTGTCAAATCCTCAGCTCAGGCCGTGGAGACCACCACACCTTGTTCGCCTGCCTCCCAGCAGTCCTCTCCAGCAAGCCTCTCACACTTCTGAAAAGGTGACATTTTAGCAGTCTGTTTATAAAACTGCCAAAGGAACATTTATCATGAGGTGTAAACAAAAGAGGCCCTGGAGAGGAATGTTTCTCACCAGGTTTTTCAGACCCTGAAACATGCCTCCCAGACCCCTTGGACACCTCTTGTTATCCCGCACAGCTCTGCAAATATCAGAGGAGCACATTTCATTCAGAACAGGGACTCTGGAAGGCAGACACATGCCGAGTGAAGTCAGGCTGGGGAGTCTAGTGTGGTTAGGCATGTTGGAGGCCCCCACAACTGTGTCCATGGGATTATTAAAAGAACATGCTGAGGGGAAACTTTTCTGATTACAGCAGGAGACAGGAGTTCAAGAGGTCAAGGAATTGCTGAGTTACCATACCCCTGGCTGACTGTAGTTGCCCCTGGCATTATATTACATTTTGACAGTCTGCCCATGACTGAAAAACAGACAGACACTACCTTCAACAAGATGGTGATAAATCACTTGTCCAGGAGCAGCGGCTGCTGTAGCAAAGACTTAGGAGCATTGTGCAGTTTTTCTCTAGTAACTTATCTAGCTTGCTGTCTGCCAACTTGTTTGAACCTCTTTGGGGAAATACCAGAATCAGAAGTTAATGTCCTTAATAGAAGCTACCATCAGAACATTACTCATTAATGGAGAAAACCTGAAAATAATCAGCAAGATCTGGCTGCAGCCACTGAAGACAGACAAATATGGAGCCTGTGTTCTCATTCCCCCAGAGGGCATAGGCCATCCATGAGACCTTTAGGAAACCGGGGGAAATAAACTCTGATGGACTTACCAGTCTTGTGGTATACTGTTCAAACTCATAAGGGTGCAGAGTTACAAGGTGTTCTGAGCACTACAGGAGGTGCCAACACTATTTCAGTGAAGTGTTTATGGCCAAGATACCCACCTGACCCAGCCTAGATCTAAGCATCTCTGGACCACCACTGAGCCAGATGCCATTCCGTCCCCCTCTATCCTGTCCCCATTCCCTCCCTCCTTCCCTCTCTCCTCTCTTTTTCCTCTCTCTATTTCTTCTCTCTGTTCTTGCTCTTTCTCTTTCTCTCAACCAGCAAATGGAAATGGAGGTTGACAAGCTAGAGGGAGTAAGACAAATTCCATGGTCCTGGGGAAGGAGAGAGACAGACATCTTGGTCCCTGTGGAAATTAAAAGCTGTTCGGAGGCACAGCTGGGGCAGGAGGTGGGTAAAGGACTGAGGTAAGTCCCACATGGACCTATTTATTTATGCAACTGCTTCCTTCCTAGGCTGAGGGCATCTTGAAGGCAAAACCTATGTGTTGGGTCTCCTTTTAAAGCAGTATGTTTTTTTTTGTTCTGCTTGTGACAGCAATACATACTGATCTTAGAAAAATTGGAAAATATAAAATCATGTAGCTTTTATAATAGCATTTGGAACACCATGGCATGCAATAAAATTGTGTGTGTTGGAGAGAGAGGAAGGAAGGAAAGGAGAAGTCAAGGATACAGATAACTGTGACATCAATCTGCTTGTTAGAATGTGCATAATTCAGCAGTGCCACGTGGGGCCATGAGTCAGGAGGTGCTAAAGCTGCACCGCTCAGAGAGCGGGGCTCAGGCTCAGAGGCTGCCTGCAGCTCTGGCTGCCACTCTGCCTTTCATCTCAGGACTTTATCAGGCGGTGTAAAGGGAAGCAAGGGACTGGGATAACTTAACTTGGAGAAAAGAAGCCTTGAGAACAACTTAAAAATTACTACAGTACTATTATTTCCACTGTAAAAAGTAATATATGTTTATTAGAGACAAATAGGAAAAGATAAATGAACCTCCTGGAGTTCCAACCCTGCTGTCACTTTGGCACATTTCCCCCAGGTGTGTTTTATTGTACATTTTTGTATTTTGTTCTTTTCCATCATTGGGATTGTGCTTAATGCGGGAAGCATCATGATTCATCAGTGATGATGAAACCTATGCAATACTGAAAATGAACTAGCATTGCAAAAGACAGAATGGAAGAACGTATAAATGCCAAAAAACATTGCACCCAGGGTAGGCAGGCATTGTTTCATGCAACCTTTGTGACAGCAGTAAAGATATGGGTGTCCTGGGTCAAGATGCAAAGTGAACTGTTTAATGAACTGGTTTCTGTGGGTTGTGGTCAGAAGGTTTGGCAAACACTGTACAATACTCTTTTCTGCTTGTTTCACTGACTGATTTAATAGAAAAATGGTTATACGTGATTGTATATCCATGGTAATGTTGTAATTACTAGTCTAATATGCCATTAAGTAGATGTACTATGATTTACCTAATTTTTCTCTTTTTGCTGGGCAATTAGGTCACTTCACTATTATAAATTATATGGAAATAAAACATTTTCTACATAGTTTTCTTCTTTAAAGATTAAATTCCCCATGTTTATGTGTATCAGACATGAAATTCAATAGATGACATAACTCAGAAATACAATCTGTAAATTTTTTTACTTTTATAACTGAACTTAACTAGCTCCCAGTTCCCTGTTTCTCCTCCTAAGTAGAAAACTTAATCACATCCTTTCAAGGCAAATTAATTCCTCTAGTTTAAAATTCCATTTGTTCTTAGTAACCATTCCATTAATTCAGGATTCTTGTTCCTTCCTGTGGCTCCCACTGGGTTGCTGCTGAGCCCAGGTACAGGCTCCAGGGACGTGTCTGTCTGGTCCAGTCATCAGCTGGCCTTGCTGACCTGCCCTGATCTGTGACTGGTCCCACCAGCTCTTGCGCATCACTCTGTCTGCTGCATCTACTTCCGTGGCTTCAGGCAATTGGTCCCCACACTGCCTTCTCCTGGCCCATCCAGGAAGTCTCTCTCAGTCTTTATTCCTTACTGGCACTGCTGCCCCCTCCCAGGATCTCAGAACTGCTCAGCTGTTTCCCCTGAACCAGCCAGGTTACGGGGGAGGCCGTGAAGCTACCTGCAGGTTCCTCAGCAACACCTCCCCGGCTTTTGCCATGTGAACGTACGAGTGCCTGTTGTCGGCATGGCCTCTCCCCGGAAGCCAGGCAATGGTATAGTTTCTGCTCTGGGATTCTTCTAAACTTATCAGAAAAGTTTCCATTATTCCAGTTCGTCCAGCCATGGAGCTGTGCAGTTTGGATCTCCCTTCAAGGAAAAGACTTGCTATTGAGATGCTAGAATGCTTTTAGCTAATTTTCCCCACTTCAGGCTCTTTCTCTGCTTTTGAACCGAGGCCGCACTTTCCCTAGGTAGGACCCAGGCAGTAACTGAGCACAGCGGGTCACTCAGGCCTTGCCATGTCTGTGGAACTCCTCTAAGGGACACCTTCTGTTCCAGAGATGCCCTTGGGCTGCCAGAGACTTTATCAGATTTGCACTGCAGTCTGAGCCCCTTCCTGCCCTATCTCCCACCCCTCCATCTAGCAGGTGCTGCTTCCTCCCCAGTCCCTTTCCCCATGCACTCCTAACACCTTCCAGAATGGCCCCTCCATCTTTTCCAGGAGCCATCAGCATCTAAAGCTTATACACGTTCCTCTAATTCTCCTTTTTCTAACCTGGTCATATTTCCCTTGCTGACAAAATGGATTTAGTATCATCTTCCCTTGCTATGTTATACATTCCCTGCTTCTTTTACTCCAAGGCCTCCCCCTTGGGGAGCATCACTGCATGCTGGACCTGTTTGGTACTTCCCCTGTCAGCACACATGGAATCCTTAGAATCACCGTCTCTACTTTACAGATGCAGAAGGTCAGATTCAAGTGAGATGCTATGTAAAGCATTCCTGAAGAGCAAGTGCAAAATGAAGAACAGAGGATCCAGCTAGCAGACAGGGGCTCTGATTTTCTTTCTGTTTTAAACAATTTTTCTGCATTGACTGAACCTTTAGCTGGCGATTAGCATGTAACTTACATGACTGTTGACAGTTATATTAGGAGAAAATTAATTTCTGAAACTTCATAGATGTAGGAAGGCTCTTGATTGAATATTCCTTCAGGACAGCTCAGAATTCACTGATGAGGAAATGCCTCAGGGAACTGCTAATCATCATAATAACTTTGATTTAAAAATTAGGGAAATGTAGTTTACAAATGACACAAAGAAGGGGCCTAATTGGTGTTTGAGTTAATGAATGAATTGATATCTAGGATAGAGGCAATCCAATAGCAAAGAAAAAATACCTTGAAGGTGTCCATTTGGCCCAGTATCTATGACCTCTACACCTATAAGGTGAGCGTGCTGTAGTGGACTGAGATACGCTGGTATCAAATGAAGCCCTAAGGAATTGACGGAAATGGGTTCTTTGGTACAGATGGCCTATCAGTTGTTGGGGAAACTGAAGGGAAACAAGACAGTCATGGGCTGAAAGTGTGGAGCTGGTATTCCACAGGCAGAAGCAGATCTCCGAGTCCAGGATCTGCACACATCAGCTCTTTATTGTTTGAGCACTAGTAAGCTGGAGACATGCTTCTAGGACAGTACTTCTCAAAATTTAATGTGCATATAAATCAAAGGGCATCTTTTATACAGATTCTGATTCCCTAGTTCTGGATGAGAGCTAAGACTCTACATTTTTAATAGCTCCTAGGTGACTCCGTGGATGCTGCTAGTTCAGGGTCCATGCTTTGAGTCCCAATAACTTAGGAAATGCTCAGCGTGCTCCGTTCATAATGCCAGAGGCACAGACACTATTTTGATCGTTTATTCTCCTTCCTTCCCATCCACAGCCCACATTTTAAAAGATTCTGTGAGAGTTCAAGAGCAGCTGGCAATGTGCACCTTGGATTTTCTTGTTGAGAAAAATTAACAAGCAGTAAGTAGAAGCCAATCATAGCCTGCTGCAGCTTTGTTTGTGTGAAGATATCGCTTCTCCCTACCTAGACAAATATTTCCCAAGTGAGGGTTGTGTGCCACTAAGATAATTTTATTTGATGGGTAGACATGGCATTAAATGACCTTGAATCATAAGGCTATTATTCTCTTTCCAGTTCTCTTTCAATCCTGATACCATCAAGGAGAGCATCTCTATTGGGTGCCAGTATGTCTTTGAACACTTGCTTCTTTCCTTCTATTAGGATGTGATTGGTTGCTAACAACAGAAAAACCATCTTAAAATGTTCTCTGTAACTAAAAGAACCTAGAGGATGGGAGGCAAGAGCTCTCCGTGGTCTGCTTGGCTAGCTCTGGAGCCCTAGAGTGCCGGCCTCACTCTTGGCTGGCAACGCTCTGGATGGCTGGGGCTCCAGGCCTTGCAGTTTGTATGGAAGATTGGCCCCAGTCAGTATCCAAAAGGAAAGATGCATTCTCTTCCAGAGGCTCCCAAAAGGAGAAAACCTTTTTTCCCAAAATCTCTGGGAAATTTCATGAGCACAAATTGGCTCACATGGCCTTTTCTGAACAATCTCAAGGGTCAAGAGTAGCCCTAAGTGTTAGGTCTGGGTCCCTGGCAAGGAGGCTGCCTGCTGAATGGTTAAAATAAGATTTTTCCCATTCTCTTGTTTACAAAAAGAGTGCAAGCCTCTGGCTGGATGCCTTTGGGCAAGCAACAGCATCTGGCTTGATTTGAAAAATGTGGGGAATGTTTGGTTTTGATTTTTTTTTCAGTTGCCTTCTCTTGATGCAAATGGTACTGATTTCCTATTTACACTTGGAGTAAGACATTTTGGGTTTTATTATATTTCAGTTTTAAAATGTAATTTAGAAAAAACCTAATTAAAAACTAGAACATGATATATGAATGTGGCAAAAAATTATGAAGGTGATAAGAAAATGAGAAGTTTGAGAAACATCATTAAGTTCTTACTTCCAGCTAACAGATATTTAGACCTTCTAAGGAAGGTAAGTCTAAGGGACACCGTGTAGTCTGGCGGGATCACAACCCAAGTGGGATGTCTTAGTCTATTTAGGATGCTATAGCAAAATAGCACATATTGGGTGGTTTATAAAGAACAGAAATTTATTTCCCACAGCTCTGGAGGCTGGAAGTACAACATCAGGATGCCAGCACATCAGGGCGAGGGCTCTCTGCCAGTCACTGACTTGTCTGTTTTATCTTCACATGGTGGAAGGCAAGGGAGTTCTCTTGGGCCTCTTTTGTAAGGGCATTAATCTCATTCATAAGAGCTCTGCCCTCATGAACTTTTTACCTCCCAAAGGCCCTAGCTCCTAATGCCATCACATGGGGGTTAGGATTTCAGCATATGAATTTGAGGGGATGCAAACATTCAGACCACAGCACTAGATTAGAATCACATAGGAGTTTTGATAAAATAAATGTCTGAGCCCCAGCCCCCAAAGATTACAAATGGTCTCCCATGGGGTCTGGGTATATGTATTTTTTAAACTTCACAGACTATTCTAATGTATAGCCAAAGTGAGAACAATTGCTGAGAACTTCAGAGAATCCTTTCAAAAATGCAAGTGTAGGAGCATCATAAGTTTGGTTGGGCTCATTGCTAAGTTGTCTCCATCCCAGAAATGCCTTGTCTTCTGTTTGTATCTACTATCAATCCAGCCAAAAAGAACATAAAGATGTACCCTGTTGGCCAGAAAGCTAAGTGGGCAAGAGTTTTACAAGAGATGAATATAGTACATTTTGAAAATACTGCTTCACAAGTAGTGATCTCACAATAATTTCCAAGGATTGTTATAAATGCAAGATGTTAATTTTGGATTGTGATGTCTGTAATGAATGATTTGGGGAAAAAAAGTGTACATTAGTTCTTGGAATATTTGAAAACTATTTAAAAAATCCATGGCCATTTTGTGATTATTTCTTGGTGATATAAAATATTAATCTAAGGGTATACAGCTTCAAACTTCAGATGTGCATCTGCTCCAGATTTTAGCTATGTGTTTGAAAATGAGTACAGTCAATGAGAGACCAGTTATTATGGTTCCAACATGTAATCACTGTCAAATGCATTTGAAAGGTCATATATTTATACATGAGTGCTTTTCTGCTGCTTATGGCATTTACAAAATTATGTACCTCACTCTTCACCAGCCAGCAGTAAGATCAATGTAATTTAAGAGGTTGCTAACCTTCCCTTTCCACATTTCCTCCCCATGAAATTCAACCTGTATGTTTGATCCTCCTTCTGTGTCACAGCAGTTGACATGGTTAATCTAACTACCTGGTGTAGCATCAATGAACGTTAACAAAGGTGCTTTGAGCTCCTGTGTAAGAGCTGAAGGTGAAATGGCAATGAAGGTCCACAGCATTAGAAGGAAGCTGGGCTGAGTGAGGCCTGACACAATCTTTAATGTATCTTCTGTAACTCTGAAAGGTGCCTGCTTTGCTAAGGAGGTTCCTGTACTGGCCCTCGTGCAGGATCGGGAGTGAATGATGGACCATCAGCCAGAAAAGAATCTATCAGACTATTTACCCCACTTCCCATTCTGCTCATGCTTGTTTACATCCAACATTTATTTATTCAACAAATATTTATCAAGGACCTGCATGTGCCAGCCTCAGGCACTGAGAGACCAGTGACTACAGAGATCCCCTTGGAGGTCCAAGTCAGGCCAGAAGGTAAGCCCTTGGTCTCCAACCTGAGAGCTCTTAGGAGAATGACACTGACATTCAGTTCCAGAAGGACTAAACTTCTATTGAGGTCACAACGAGCAAGTAAACCTTCAATAAGGCTAAAAGTCATTCAGATGAAGTCAGAGTAATATTTCTCTGGAGTTCTGTCCTATGACCAGATTGTTCTTCACTAGGTACCTCACTGACTCACGTTCTGCTTCCTCTCTTTGCCCTCGGCCCCCACAGCGATCGGCCCAACCTTCACCAGCCTCACTAAACCATCACTGGCACCTGACAGTCTGCTCGGCCTGGGCCCCTTTTCTAGGACCCCATGTCCAGGGGGTGGTTCTCATCTTTGTTACAAGCCATTACCATTGAAACTTATTTACTATTCCTGCATAGTATCTGAATTTCACTTTTTCCACTTAAACATTCCACACTGAAAAAGAAAAGGATTCACCTAAATTTTTGCTTTAAGAATTAAAACAATAGGATGATAATTGAAAACCTAAATCATTTGTGTTCCTTGATGCAACACTAAGTCTACATATGGCCTTATACTATGACACACAGATACCCTTGGACATTGAAACTAACAAATAATATGGCTGTAGAGCATCAATAATGTTCCTACTATAGTGGTACCAAGAGGATGTATTATATAAGTTATTTCAAGTTGTAAGGCAAGTCTCTGAGCCTGGCTTCATTTGAAGTGTGATAACACGTAAACATAATACTTAATTCCAGAGAAAACCCATGCACTGGCACCTGCCAACTAGCCAAGTTGCATTGTGTGTGTGTGTGTGTGTGTGTGTGTGTGTGTGTTTCATAGAATGTTACCTTATCCCAGTTTTGTTTGTTGACCAGCGTCCATATAAATGCCTGTTTCAACTAGATTTTTAAAATAAAATATTTATTTGCTATTCACCAAAGACAAATATCCCTTGAAATCCTGAACAGAAAGTGACAGCTCAGAGGGGCTGAGGAGTGAGGCCTGACACAATCTCCCTTCAATTTATTTGTACTGATGATTTTGATGCCGGGGTTCTTGTTTGCGGAGTCGAAGAATGAACTTAGCAAAGACCCAAGGTAGGAGAGCCAGCAAGAGGCTTTTATTGAGAGATACAGTGAGAGGACAGAGCTCCGGGTTCAGGGGACAAGGGAACCCGTAGTTGTGTGTTGTCTAGGGATTTAGGCAGTTGAGGATTTTTGGGAACTGGATAAAAGGCTTCGGGGTGTGGACTTGTTAAGCAGTTCCTGAATATTTAGAATTAACTTAAACTTCCTGCTCTGATTTCTCCCTGAGGTACTAGCATCTTGGTCAGGGAGCATATCAAACAAGGCCACCTGCCCAGCCCCCAATGTGTGCTGAGTTATTGTCTGTTGGCTAAAGAGTAAGCTAAGAATCTTACTTCTTAACTTCCTAGGTTTTTAAAATGCAATTTTATCTTTAAGGTGGAATCCTTCCTGCTTTCACTATGTTGTTTATGGCTGTGCTTACTTGCCATTATTAATTGTCCAGATTGCGAATCATCTCATCAGTTCTGAAGAAGGCAAGACAGCACATAGGCCTGGGCCTTCAGCATGCTAAAGTGAATCTTACACGTGATTACAAATGATTAGCATAATAAAAACATGGGCTACTTTCCTTTATCTGGGGAATATTAACTGATCTCACTGAAGAATGACTCTAGAGTTTAATGTTTAACACAGAGTTTGGAAGGGGGTTTCCTTGCATGTAGTTACATTGCTCTGACTGTAAATATCCTGCTTTGCTTTTTCCGGAGGCCCTCACCCTACTTTGACTACACCCACCATCCCTGTCTCAATTTCATGGTTACACTTGTGTGCAGAGGCAGAAAAGGAAGAAGTCATGCAAAATAAACTATTACCTCTCAAGTTATTTTTTCTTTTCATTTTAATTTAACATTAGAGATTATAACCCAAACAAAATAGTTTTTTTTTTCCTTTGTACTTAAAAGCACTCTCTCCTAATTGATGCTTAAAGCTTACAATGACCACAGGGATGCATTTTGTTTGCATCTATGTAAGCTGCCTTCATTTAAAGAGTTCAATGTTATAGTCCTGGAGGGCAATTAATTTATTTAGTTGCCTTTTGGCAAAATGGTTCTTGAGTACTTTAGAAGAATATTGATCATTCAGCCCACTAAACTATTTGCAGAAAGGCAGATGAAACCACTTCGTGCCTTTCATAAAAATCCTTTCAATTACAGTTGAAAGAGTTTTATTTATACCTGTCCATACTGTCTTTTATGTCTGTTTTACTCTCTGCAGAGTTTCTCTTCACTCCACTATATCTTTAAATAGCATAGGTCACAGTGATTTTGGTAAAACTCATGAGGAGTTATAGGACTCCCATGGGGGACAGTTTCGGTTCCTTTTTGAGATAGTCATTAGCGCTGTTCCCAACAGTTGCAGCTCTCCCTCCTTCCAGATTCATAGTCAGATTGCACTTCCTGGCCCCCAGGAGGTTGGGAGTGGTCATGATGCTTGCTATCATGGGAAGATGGATGTGGAAGTGGTGTGTGTCCCTTCCAGCCAGAAGGTTTAGGGGCCAGTGTGTGCTTTACCACATTCTCTTTTCCCACCACCATGATGACCGGCCATGATCCAGAGAGTGGGCTCTTCAGCCTTGGTGCCAGAGAGAGGAGTAAAGAGATGGAACAAAGCGCCTGCTGACAGTTAATGGACATGTGCATAATTATAAACCTTTGCTCTTTTAAACCATTGAGATTTGGGAACTGTTTATTATTGCAGCATAACCTACACTCTCCTATTGCACCTGTTTTTTTAATTCCATCTTATAAGTGACAATTAAAAGGGAATTTAGAAGTCACAATAACCAAATGAAAGCATTATCTCTTATCTAAATGGAGCCAATTAATTAAAGTTCTATATTTATATAATGATTGACTCAGTCACTTCTCACTCTCAGCAATATTTTCATTCTTTTTTTTTTCCCCTTAGTATGTTTTTATTGCAGTTTTTTGGGCCATTTTTATTTTATTTTATTTTTTTACTTTTTATTTTTATTTATTTTTTTTGAGAGGGCATCTCTCATATTTATTGATCAAATGGTTGTTAACAACAATAAAATTCAGTATAGGGGGGTCAATGCTCAATGTACAATCATTAATCCATCTCAAGCCTAACTCTCGTCAGTCTCCAATCTTCTGAAGCATAACGAACAAGTTCTTACATGGTGAACGAATTCTTACATAGTGAATAAATTCTTACTGTAAGAATAGAAATAGGTTAGCATAAGCATAGCCATCTTAAAGGCCTAGAAGCCATTTTCTGAGTATGTGACTTAGAAAGAAAAACTGGAACTGGGTAAGGCCTTGAAAAACAAGTTAATCATGAGCACCGGGTGGTGGGCAGCTGTGACCCTTGGTCAGCTAACCTTGGTCAGTAAATCTTACATACCAAGCTTATCGTGCAGAACCTCCCTAACCATTGAGGAGTAGTCTTACCCTGCCCTTGCTTAACCCCAGGATATATGTCTTGCAAGAATAATGTATAGTTATAGAAAATTGCTATGAGTTAAGTGCTTTGAAATTGCTATATAAACCCTTGGCTCTGAGTGCTCGGGGTCCTTGTTGAGACCCACTGCATCGGGCTGACTTGGACCCCAACTAGTTGGCTGAATAAAGACTTTGCTTGAATTTACATCTCTATGCCTGTGTATTTTGTTCTCTGGGGAAGCCTCGGAAGCCTGCACCCTAACATTTGGGGGCTCGTCCGGGATACGAGCAGCTTCCCTGAGAACAAAGGACAGCTGGAGGCAAGGTCTAATTGTCCGGACGGGGCAGTGTAATTCGAGGGTCGCCCCCTCGTGTCTGCATAAATCCATTATAAAGCGGGAGTCGCCATCCCGTGTATGGTCTCGGGTTAGTGGTCCCGAGTGAGGAAGTCCGGGCTGGTAGTCCCGGCCCCCAGGTTAGCGACCCTGGGTGAAGCCCAGGTAACCAATCCTGGCCCTAGGGTCCGAGTGACTCAGCCTTAGGAAGGCAAATCCGATCGGCAGAAAACTGGCGCCCGAGGAGGAAAAGATCGAGCTCGTCACCCTGCGGCAGTCCGAGTGGACGCCCTTCAGGAGAATTACGAGAGTTTTTGAAGACCCTGAAAGTGGTGAGTGTGGTGCGCACCAGAGTGAGAGAAGGACCGGTCCGAATGAGTGCGATCAGATGTGGTGTGTGTGTGCTTGGTGTTATCATTGACTGTTTTACTGTGTTTTGGTTTCAGTTTATATTTTTTTGCGCTTCTCATTTTAAGTTTCCTTGTTCTAAGGTTCTCCTGCTCTCTCCGTTCCTCCTTTCTGCCACTACATCATTCCCCGCGGGCACGGGTCGGGCAATTAAGAGCCATTAGGGCGCCCGCCGCTAGAAGACTCCCGTGACAGGATAAGGGGGTCACAGCCGCGAATCCCAGATAAATTCGCGTCCCCCGTGGAAGAAAAACTGTGCAACGACAGGCACTCGTTCACAAGCACATACAACAGTCATTTTGTTTGAAGTGGCATCTTCATCCTTCGCCTTTGTCTCCCTCATATTCTTTTTCCTTCTTTCTCACCATGAGACAGACTCAGACGACCCCCTAAGTGTGTAAATGAATATATCTTTCTACCTCCGGATGGTATTAATGAAATTGATTTAAAGACAAGCGCTTGTGAAAATTGGGTATTCTAAAACTTCCAGAAAACCTGATAAAAAGTGTTAAGCATTAATGCTAATTTGAGTTTGCCTGAGGCGGGCATGTCCTTGTAGTTATCAGCTGCCTAAATTTACCTGAGGTCATTTAAGTCATGTTATCTGCTAAATCTTTTAAAAATAAAATGCTTAAAGGCTTGGCTTTGTCTAATATTCAGTAAAGGTCTTGTAAGTAATCTAGAATAGTTGTTACGAATGAGTGAACTAAATGACGGAAGCAAGTGAACCTCTTTTTAATTGTGTGTTACAGTGTGTATACCTACCTACTGCCTGAGAATCTTTGTAGAAACCTAAAACCTTAAAGTTTTGCTAAGTTAAGAAGATATACTCTATGAGAGATTGTGCTGTAAAGCTCATGGTTACAGAAATTATAAAATGTGTTCATAAATTTGTCAATCTAAAGAATGTTAGTTTAACAGTTTACAATGGCCTGCTTCTCGGTGTTCACTGGAAATTAAAGTTTCTAATGGTTTTAAGTTTTAATTAAAACTATTTAAAGTAATAAAACATTTCTCTATGCTAAAAAATGTATGTTTTAATAAGAAAAAGTATAAAGAATGAAAAGTCTTCTGCATGCTAAAGAATGTGTTTTGTGATAAAGAAAGTAACTTTGTTCTAAAGTACAGCTATTTGTTTAAAGAGAGAAAACAGTGTGGTGCCTTTTGTTGTAGAAGACCCGCTCAGCCTGTTGCTTTGGGGGGGAGGGTCAGGATGTTTAGAGATTAAGTGAGATAAACCCAGTCAAGCCGCAGGCAAGCCCAGGCTAATTCTCACCGGCTTATGTGCTTGGGACCATAGGGCAAATGAAGAATAAATTACTATATTCTTACAGATATAGTCGTGCCTAGTGAAATTAAAGCAAGTGAGTCTTGATATCAAGTGCACAGCAAAATTAGAATCTTGTTTCTAGTTAAACAGTTTTCTTTAACTGTTAGTCTGCTCTTAATGTTGAAAGATCAAAGCAGTTTCTCATGCTTAAAGTCTCAGTGAGTTGCCAGAATATTAAAAAAAAAAAAAAAAAAATGAAATCGTAATATTAAAAAGACGAAAAGCTAAAGTTTGTTAACAACTGTATAAGCTTTATTTGCCTTTGAAATATTTTGTTATTGAAAACGATTGCATGGCCTGAGAAATTGAATTATTTATACCATATATTTTCATAAGTAGAAAAATCTCTAACCAACAAATGATTAAAGTTGTTACTGATTATTTGTTTTCTTAATTTATCCACCTAAGCAGAATGGTAACAAAGCTTTTTTCAGCTGATTAAATGCACTTAGTTAACAAACCAAAATTTATTCTTAAAAATTAAACTAGAATCTAGACAAGATTATGTTTCTCCCAGAAAAACAAGTTTCACTGTAAAAGTTTAAATAGACAAACGTGTGACCACTTTTGAGAAAGGTTGTAATAGATTTTTTTGACAACCACCAGGTCTTCTTGTTTAATTTATATGCTGTATGTTTTAAAAAAAAAAAAAAAAAAAACATGGGGGATGAAAGGAAAGGAGCGACACATAGCAGCAATTAACTGGAGAGTTCCGCTTTATTAGGGAAAAGTGCTAGGTTATATAGGAAGGGGCATGAATTGATTGAGGTGTCACTTCTACGGAGCTGGTGGCTGTTGGCTAGGTGCTGGGATTGGGAGGGGAGCGAGAGGTGATTGGGCTTCAGGTGGCGCCGGCGGAAACCAAGGACCCCCGAAGAGAAGCCGGAAGTTTGCCATCTTACTAGTAGTAGTCCTTCAGAGGACTCTTCATATTTTTTTAATGCAAATGATCTTAGAGCTTTTAATAGAATTTGCATAGCAGCTTATATCTACTATTAAAGAGTAAAACATTCTTGAAGCTTTCAGAGAAGACCTGTAGACTTAAGCACTTTCTCTGCTTTTTTTGTATCTGGTCTTGGACACTTATGCTAAGTTCAAAAAAAAGTGCTTTTACCTCTAGTTAACTCTGATATTTTCCAGAGGGCCCCTGGAACATGTCAGAAGAATTTTTTTCTCATTAGAGAAAGTATTTGACTAATTTGGCTTATTTATCTGATATATATTTATTTATTTACCAGGAAAGCACTGTCAAAGAGAATGATGCTAAACTTTGTTACTAAATGTTTTGTATTACAGAAATAACAGAATTTCCTTATGTCAACTGTCTTACAGTAAGCTCTCATCAGATCTTTAACCATTGTCATTTGTAAGTCTTTTGTCATTTATAGTATTATCCCTAAACTGGTAAAGAACTAGATTTCAGCAGAACAGGTATTAGTTACATAAGATTACATAAACTAAAGAAAATGATTTTGTGTCTTTTTGTTTCAAATGTTGCTGATAAAGTGTTTTAACCTTGTTCTCTTAAACTGACAACAGTTTAGTAAATGACTATCTTTATGAGCAGAATTGAAACTTCCTTCTCTCTACCTGATCCCTCCAGAGTTTAAAAACTTTCAGTGACTGTTTTTGTATTCCATGGCAGTATGTTTATTTGCATGAGTTCAATAAGAATCTGCTTTCCTTGTGAGAAGACTACTTAAGAACACTGGTTATACTGCCAGGGCTTTGACTGGAATGTCATACCTGAGAGACATGTGCATGGACTCAGATGTGAACAACTTTAAGGAACTAAGATTGACTTTATAAAGCCAACAAAGCCCCTTGGAAGAACTGGCCTGGTACCTTGCTTACAGAGTTCCCAGCAGCCTTACCAGGTGAGTAAAGAAGGTCACTTCCTGGCAGGTTCAGAGACCTCGAGAAGAGAAGAATTCATCCAAATCTACAGGTACTGCAGGCAAAGCCTGATGGCAAGTCTAGCTTGGCTGTCTGGCCTCAAGAGGCCTTTAAAAGTTCAATCTGAAATTCCTTATAAAAAGTTCCAGCAAAGCATATTTAAAAGAGCCTGTGTAATCAATTGCTCTTCTTGCTGCACTTGTGCAAATGATCAAGCCAGCTGTTAATTATTTTCTTAACCTGGTTATTTCTAATAAAAATGAGGGTGATTTTAGAGAAAAGTATTGTTTCAATAACTGCAGCCTCCAGAATAGAAAATCCAACTCCAGATGTTGCTACATAACCTAATAACACAATTTGTTTTATCTTGCCTAGAAGCCACAAAACTGCAAATAGTAATAGAAGCGCCAGCCTTCTGAAGCCCTCTCAACTGACCAGTAATAGAGACCTAGCTGCACCCTTTACTGCACCCCCTTCTCAGCACGAAGCAGCCAGAGCGGTCATCGCCCCTTTTCCCTAGCAGCAGCTAGAGTCCCTATCTGTAGAAGACAAAGACCGAGACTCACTTTATCCTCTGCAAGTAGGCAAAGAACCTGCATTGAGAGAGTTCCTAAAACTTACACCTCCCTCTACAACAAGACAGAAGTAATCAGCACCACCCCAGCTTATTCTAACAAGTAGTAGGCCCGCCAAACCGGAGTCACTCCATGTGTTACCTTTATCAAAGAACGCATTAGCACCGTGCAAATCATAGTGTTGAGACAGAACTATCAGAGTGTTAACCAAACAGATGACCCCTAATTTCATGATTGAAATAGATACAAGAAGAAGAGGGGAATGTAAGAATAGAAATAGGTTAGCATAAGCATAGCCATCTTAAAGGCCTAGAAGCCATTTTCTGAGTATGTGACTTAGAAAGAAAAACTGGAACTGGGTAAGGCCTTGAAAAACAAGTTAATCATGAGCACCGGGTGGTGGGCAGCTGTGACCCTTGGTCAGCTAACCTTGGTCAGTAAATCTTACATACCAAGCTTATCGTGCAGAACCTCCCTAACCATTGAGGAGTAGTCTTACCCTGCCCTTGCTTAACCCCAGGATATATGTCTTGCAAGAATAATGTATAGTTATAGAAAATTGCTATGAGTTAAGTGCTTTGAAATTGCTATATAAACCCTTGGCTCTGAGTGCTCGGGGTCCTTGTTGAGACCCACTGCATCGGGCTGACTTGGACCCCAACTAGTTGGCTGAATAAAGACTTTGCTTGAATTTACATCTCTATGCCTGTGTATTTTGTTCTCTGGGGAAGCCTCGGAAGCCTGCACCCTAACATTACATAGTGAACAGTACAAGGGCATTCATCACAGAAACTTTCGGTTTTGATCACGCATTATGAACTATAAACAATCAGGTCAAATATGAATATTCATTTGATTTTTATACTTGATTTATATGTTGATCCCACATTTCTCCCTTTATTATTATTATTATTATTTTTATTTTTAATAAAATGCTGAAGTGGTAGGTAGATGCAAGATAAAGGTAGAAAACATAGTTTAGTGTTGTAGGAGAGCAATTGTAGATGATCAGGTGTGTGCCTGTAGACTATGTGTTAATCCAAGCTAGACAAGGGCAATAAACCATCCACGGATGCAGAAGATTTCTCTCAAAGCAGGGGGGATGAGGTTCTGAGCCTCACCTCTGTTGATCCCCAATTTCTCACCTGATGGCCCCCCTGCGACTGTGCCTGTCTTAGGTTGTTCCTCCCTTGAGGAATCTTACCCGTCTCTGGCTAACCAGTCATCTTCCGGGGCCATACAGGGAAATGTAAAGTTGGTAAGTGAGAGAGAAGCCATATTGTTTGAAAAGGTTAGCTTTTTACTTCTTTGCAGATTTATGCCCTGTGGCTTCTATGCCCAGCACTTGTCTCGAGGTATCTTTACCACCTGGAGGAATTATGATACTTGGTAACTTCGATATGAGACACGAATTCTATTCAAGGGTTGTAATTAGGAAGGAGCAATATTTTCATTCTTAAATAGCAGGAGAAATCATGGGAGTTTTGGGTGACAAATTGCCATTGCCACTTACATTTTGAGATTTGGGTTTAATGCTAGTCTTATTCATCTGTATTTTTGCATGAAGATGCATTTTTCTCATTGCCATGTATTTAACACATTGCCAAGGATTAACTACAATCCTTCCATTCCACAGTGATGGGCACTTGGAATGTTTCCAGGTTTGGGTTATTATTAATAATGGGCATTTTAATGCATGTCTTTGGGTTGATATTATTTCCTTGTATTCTCAGGTTTAGGGTTCAGGAGGTAGACATTCTTAGACCTAAGTAAGAAAATCTAACTGGCAAAAGATTGTGTTTTGGAGCATCTCCCAAGGGCTGGAGGAGAGAAGGCAGTTCTGTGGAGCAGGAAGAAGGGAGAGAAGGAGGGAGGGAGGGAGGTGGGGAGGGAGAGAGGGGCAAAGGGAAGTGGGAAGGTTCTGTGGAGCTGGAGGAGTGAGTGTTGCTGAGCGCTTCTGCTCCTAGCAAGAGTGCCTTTGGCCCTACAGCTTAATGTTCTGAGCCCGCAGGCAATGACACACATTTTCTGGAGTAGCATTATGTCAAAGTAGGGAGTCAGCAAAAATGGTAGATCCTTAAGAGAAAATATTCTGCCTAGACTTGCTATTCAAAATTGAAGGAATCTCATAAGAAACATGTCAAATACTAAATGAAAATTGCATTAAAATTCATAAGGGAGAGGAGAGTGTGAGCAATTGCCAATTCAACTGATTCCATTTTTGATAGATCTGCACCCCCACTCACTCCACTCCAATTTGGGGTGTGTATTCATGTTAAAAAATGGTAGCTGATCCTGAAGCGTGACATTTTCTTATTTCTTTTCTCCATAAAAGCATGAAATAAGGAGATAATAAATAAGAGGCAGCATGCCCATCAGTCCAAAAGTCATACTTGTTTACATTGCTAAAATCTGGCACTTTTCTTTGGCTTCCTGGAGTGCAAAAGCCTTCTGTTGTCAACCCCATCCCATTTCACCCTCAATTTCCAGCTCCTCTCTTTAGTCTTGCATTTCTTTACACTTGCTTTGATGAGTTAATCCATTAGTTTTTTGACCAAAAGAAAGTAATTGTTTAATTAAATGAATGTAATTTATTGAGTACTTCCTTCTAAGTGCATTCTCTTATCTTCTTTATAGTTTTTAGTAGTATTATACCTGTTTTGTAGATGAGAAAACTGAGACTCAGTGAGGTCAAGACCTGTGGCTTAAAAGATGTAAGGTCAATATGTAGACATAAGTCTGCTCTTTCTTCCATCTTTCCCCCTGGGTTATGTCTGTTCTGAGACTTATGCTGCAGAGATTTAACAAGTGGTACATGGTTTCCTTAGAGCACAGGTTCTTACCAGAAGGTTTCTGGAAGGCTATTTTGCATCCCAGGGGACATTTGGCAGTGTCTGCAGACAACTGGAGGGAGGAGTACACCACCAAAACTTAGCAAGTAGAGACCAAGGGTACTGCTAAACCTCTTCCAACACACAGGACAGCCCAACAGGAAAGAATTACCCCACGTAAGTGTCAAGTACTGAGGCTGAGAAGCCTGCCTTACCGAGTGTTTGCACATCATAATGATGTTCATTAAGTTCCAAAGAGTGACAAACTTCATTTGAAGAGGGCAAGGAAAGATAGTTGAAAGTACATCAAGAGTCAGAAGATGATCAGTTTTCTAGTCCCAGGTCTGTTGTTAGCTAGCCTTATAGCTTTATGAAAGTTGACTCTCTAATCCTCAGTTGCCATGTGAGTAAATAGGTGATCATTGTATCTGTCTATTCGTTTATTATTTATTAACTCATCAAATTTTTATTTATTACCCACTACATGCCAGGCACTGTGTTAGATACTGGTTATGCAACAATAGACATAGTCCCTGCCTTCGAATAACTTGGTGGGAAACAGAGATAATTAGAACTATAAGGTACTCTGGGAATGTAGAGAAGGGAAACCTAATCTAGTTGTGGGTACTCAAAGAAGCAGCATGTGAGCTGACAACCGGAGAACAAGAAGTTAGGTTGGCAAGGGAGAAGGGAATAAAGTAGAGGGTACAGTATTTAAAAAAGGTTGGAAGTGATAAAAAGCATGGAACTGAAAAATCAAGGAACTGCGGAATGTGCAGTATGACCTGAGTGTTAAATGAGAAGGGAGGAAAGAGGTGTGCCTGGGAAAAGGAGCCAAAATCAGCTCTGGGAGGGTTTTGTGGGCCAGGGTAAGGAATAGATAGAAACTTTAGCCAGCAGCAAAGGGAAGAAAATGAAAAGTTTTAAAAGCAAGGGGGTGACATGATCGGATTTGAGTTTTGGGAAGATCATTCAGGCTACAGAGTGAAAAACGGATTCTAATCACTCCAGGGACTGGGAGGCCAGGTTGGATTTCACTGATGCTGCCCCAGCAAGAGGTTATGGTGGGTTCACTTGTGGCAGAGGCAATGGGACAGACAGAAATGAGTGTATTTAAAAGAAGATCAATTGATTCCTGCTACTGAGGGGTTGACAAGATATCCTTGTTTTAGGGCAGCGGAGTTCCCAGAATGAGGCATGACTGCCACTGCTATGTCTTGAAGCTGGAAGTATCTGCAGACATCTCACCAGACTTGATCTGTGAAGGACCTGTGTCTTGGTCTCGTTAGCGTGGCATCTTTGTGGTGTCCGACTGGCAAGGCCCAGGTCACGTGTCTGTACTCAAACTGCAAGGGATGTTGGGAAAGTGAGTATCTGGCTACTCCCTGGAAAGAACGCCTTAAACTTAAGAAGGATATTTAAGAAAGAAAGACAAATATGCCCTACAGTGGAAAGTGTTTTGTTTGGAAAGATTTGTCAAAGCTTATTTAGAAAGCAAACCTAAAAATACTTTTAAAATTAAAAATATTCTTTCTCTTAAAATCCTCCACTTCTCAGAATCCATTCCATAGAAGTAAAATTATCCATATATAAGAGCATAGATGCATAGGGATATTATAGTAGCATTTTTCTTTGGGGCAAAAATTTGGTTATGCATTCCTGCCCTTAAATATGCTGTCAATAAAGTACTGAGTTAGAGCCAAACCAATTGGGACTGGGATTCTATGAAAGGCTGCAAGGGACATGCTGGGCACCTCAGATGGTAATCTCTTCATATTTAGCACAGATCTGGATTCCTACCATCTCCCAGGAAATGAGAAGGGTCGAAGTTCCCCACTGGTTTGCTCATCCTTCTTATTTAACACCCCTATCCAGATCCAGTTCCTGTATATTTAGTTCAAAACCACCTCTTCACTCCAGAATGAAGTAGCCACTAATAACCAGGAAGGTATCAATCATTCTTTGGATTACCCAGCTTCCTACAGAAGTCTGAATCCTGGTCTTAGACTCAACCCTACATCACTTTTGGGCCAAGTAGGCTCTGTGACTCAACCCCATCCTGCAGGAAGCAAGGTCCTCACAGAGAAAAACCTGAAATAAATCTCTGGGTCTGAGCAGAGACTCCTTTACTTACAATTCCCTGACTCCATGGGTAACAGCTTGGTGGTCTGTCTTAGGTTCCTTGGGCTGCTGTAACAAAATACCAAAGACAGGCTGGCTGAAACTATGGTAATTAATTTTCTCAGTCTGGGGGCTGGGAAGTCCAAGACTGATGTGCCAGCAGATTTGGGTCCCCATGAGGGCTCCCCTCCTGGCTTTCAGACAGCAGTCTTCTCCCTGTATCCTCACACTGTAGAGGGAGGAAGCTCTGGTGTCTTTTCCTCCTCATATAAGGGTAGTAATTCCATTATGCTGGTTCCACCCTGATGGGCTCATCTAAGCCGAATTAACTCCCAGAGGTCTCACCTTCAAACATTGCATGTGAGGGCTTCAGCATATCAATTTGGGAGGACACAAAAAGTCAGTCCATAGCAGCTCTCTGAGGCATTACGGTATGGCTGCCAAGGACATAGGCTCTGGGGCCAGACCAAATCCTGGTTATTCCACATGTCAGCCATGTGACCTTCGGCAAGTTACTGAGCCCTTCCCCCCATCATAGGGAAGAAAAGTGTCTATTTCATAAGGTTGTTATAAGAATAAATTAGTTATTACATGGAATATGGCTATATAGTAGTGTCTTCAACATTCAAAGTGTTTAATGAATATGATTATCATCATTGCCTTTTGGATCCAAGTATGTCTTAAACAAGTCCCTTCCCAAAATTCTTAACTTGGTCAAAGTACCCCAGCAGCTTTCCTTTATCCCAGCCTTTGGGTGAAACTCCCAGTTTAAAAACAAGAGAAAGCTGTATTTATTACACAAACAGTATTACAGTAGTGGGAAATCCCAAAGGACATGGCTGGAATTCCTGGAGAAGGAGAGAGGAATTTCAGAAGCTCTCTTTAGCCATCTCAGTTGGGGGATCATATGGAGGGTGCTTCACCCCAGTACTGTTCTGTACTTGCAATGATGCTATTTTCCATTTTAAAAAGGTCTATTTAACCATTGTGATTTGTGGCTTCTTCAAAGCTAAGTATAGACCAAAACACAATAATGCAAACTGGCTCATGCTGAGCAGAAATGAGTAGTTCTCAACAAATTCTCTTGTGAGCTTTAATAACTTCTCTAAGTTCTCTCATATTTTCTAATATTGTATAACTTTTCCAGAAGTATTCATTTTGTCCTTCTTAAACTGGCTTTCCTCTACTGGGAAAATGACCAAATTACTCTGTTATTGTCCTCCTGCCACACCTCTGTTTTTTTATTTTCAGCTCCCATTCTGGGTTTGTAACCAATTTAACAGTTGTTGATCATGGTGAGAGGCTACAACTGGGTCAGTAATGGAGATGGAATGACTTGTCAGAACATTCTATTAGAGGAAAACTATGTCCAAGACATAGGGAGAGAGAATGAGCAGGATAGTACATTCACGCTGTACTTGCTTGGGAACTAATAGAATGGATTCCAAAGTAGAGTTATCTTCAGTCATTTTCTTCAACTGCATGACACATTATTCCTATCTTGTTATGTTTTGCTTCTAAGCTTCAGATTGGCCTTTTACAGAAGACAAGGAAGTTCCCTGTCTGGGTTGAGGTACGGACACTGTGTTTAGACTGTAAACTCTCAAAAAGAGCAAAATATTAATGCTCAGCATGTCATGGGAAGTCAGAAACATGAATTAAAATCTAGAGGCAGACAGAAAGAGATATGCTTGAAAAAGACAAGTATGCTTGAAAAGGGGTTACCATATAGCTGCTTTTATAGATTATGTGTAGCCATGTCTGTTTCTGTATTTGGACTTTCCTACCAATAGGAGACGGTCTAGACACGTCAAATTACCAATATAAGAAGAGTGAGTAATGGGACCTGAAGCTTAGGATGAAAGGGAAAGGAAAGACCTGCTTCCTTGCTGGGATGTGAGGGGCACTGGGGTGCCTTCTAGGAAAATCTGAGATGCCCCTCTACCCACATTCTCTCCAAACCCAAGTCCCTACAGTCCCTTGAGCAATCTGTGTTCTTAGGACCTCTGTACCTTTGTTTTCTCTTCCTGAAGCATCTCTTCCTAGAGGGCCCTCACAGTGCCCATCCAGACCCCTTTCACATGATGCCAATGATGCCAGGGTTCTTGTTTGCAGAGTTAAAGAATGAACTTAACAAACACTCAAGGTAGGAGAGCAAGGGAGAGGCTTTTATTCAAAGATAAAGTGAGAAGACAGAGCTCCTGGCTCATGCCAGGAGGGGACAAGAGAGCCTGCGTGGGGCATTGCCTAAGGGATTTATAGGCAGTTGAGGATTTTCAGGATGTGATAAAGGGCTTAGGGGTGTGGACTTGTTAAGTGGTCCCTGAGTATTTTTAATTAACTTAACACAAGAACTTTACTCCTCTGATTTCTCCCTGAGATACCAGCGTTTTGGTTTGGGAGCATAACAAACAAGACCGACTGCCCAGCCCCCAAGGTGGGCTGAGCTATTGTCTGTTTGCTAAAGAGTAAGTTAAGAATTTTGCTTCTTAACTTCCTGGGTTTTTAAAATGCAATTTGTTCTTTAAGATGGAATCCTTCCTGCCTTTCTCTATGTTGTTTATGGCTGTGCTTACTTGCCATTATTAATTGTCCAGATTGCGAATCATCTCATCAGTTCTGAAGAAGGCAAGACAGCACATAGGCCTGGGCCTTTAGCATGCTAAAGTGAATCTTACACATGATTACAAATGATTAGCATAATAAAACCATGGGCTACTTTCCTTTATCTGGGGAATATTAACTGATCTCACTGAAGAATGACTCTAGAGCTTAATGTTTAACATGGAGTTTTGGAAGGGGGTTTCCTTGCATGTCGTTACACTACTCTGACTGTAATTATCTTGCCTTGCTTTTTCCAGAGGCCCTCATCTTACTCTGACTACACCCACTGTCCCTGTCTCACCAAATCTTCTCTCAAGTAAAATTAATCCCCGCTTCTTTTGTATTCTCCTAGCACTCTGTCCGTGCCCCCATCCAACATCACTTACCACACTCCAGCATCCACGCTTCCTCTAAAATCATACCCTGAATAAGGGATTTGGGAGAATTTATTTGGAAGAGATCTCCAGAAGCACTGGGAGGGAATAGAAAGTGAGACAAGAAAGGAGAAAGCTATTCGAATGTGTTTCAATGAACAGGTTACACTGTGAATGACTGCGGCTCAACCTCTTCGGAGATACTCTGGGAGTCTGGGTGGCTAAGAAATTCCTACTGAAGGGCAAGAAATGCCACCTTCAGTGATTGTGAGTTGTTCTGGAAATGTCTGTTCTCTGACATTTCTGGTCTGCCTTTAGGTGCTGGTGTGCTCCAAGGCTAAAGAATGCCTTCTATGGAGAGATACAGAAGGTTATAGCCTCTAAGGGAACTATCCAAAGTGGGAGGAGTGGATATAAACTTGACAAGGACAGCCTGCTACAATGATTGACAGTTGTATAAGCTCTCTGAAGTCAGGGAATGAACTTTACTCATCTTTATACACCCAAAATACCCAACATTCAGCCTTACGCCTAGTAGGTGTTTAAACACTGTTAAGTAAATAAGATTGATTAATAGTTAATATATCTGATGAACCAATAATACATTCAGCAAATACATATATTGAAATACCTACTCTGTGACAGACAGTAATCAAGTGGGCCTTGTCCCTACCCTTGGGAGCTGACAGTCTCACAGAAAAGATAAGCAATAAACAAATAATTGCAACGTGAATGGTGAGAATATTGATTGACGTCATCAGTGCACTTATCACCCATTGGTACAAAAGCTGTCATTTGATTCTGGGCACATTAGACTTATTTTCTAAGAAGGGGGAGTTTATTTCTCCTATAGAGAGTAAAGACAGAAATAACTGATGAATTTTTTCTGGTGTGATTTCATATTCTAGGTTGATGGACCCTGGATTTGAAGTAAACATAAAAGGAAATGCTAAGAAACTATAGCAATACAACTAGCTGATTCCTTTCCACTTTTTACTTGAAAAATTATCTGTTAAAAGAGCTAAGTAAATTCTTGATTCAAAAAAGTATATTTCTTGCCTTGCCTGATAAATAATTATTCAGTAAATGGTAAAAAGCAGCTCAGAAAAGGAAAGAAAAAATGCCCCCCAAAAGTGGCCTTGTCTGTACCAATTCAATTTGAGTTGAAGAGAGAGCAATATAACTGTGGGTAAAATTTCAAGGTTTCCAGTATCTCTTGCCTGGCATTAGTGCATCTCCATATCAATAGGTGTTTCCAAGGGGTGGAGAGAAGTAGTTCATTCCATATCCATAGGTAATTACAAGGGGAAGCAGGGTATGTCTGGACCAGAGAGGTTGGGTGGGGCCTCTTTTTGTACCCAGGTCACCAGAAACACCCGCAAGCAGAAGTGGAAGACAGTTTGTAAGCAATAAATGGGTTTCTCCCACTTAATTTCTCCTTTTGACTGATTTTGGTTTCTTAGGTCATTTGCCCTGGGCTGGGAGACACATTTTGCACCCTCCACATGCCACCCCCCCCTCCACCTCAGAGTTACAATAACCAACAGAACTTTTGACCACAGCACTTTAGTTTTCTAGATCTTTAAAAAGAATACCTTTGAGGACTTCTGGATTCTGGCCTGGCACTTATGGAGCTTGGCATTTACTGAAATGAACTGAAAAATTATGTCCACACAAAATAATCTTAAACTGCACACAAATGTTTATAACAGCTTTATTCATGACTGCTAAATCTTGGAAGCAACCAATATGTCCTTCGATAGGCGAGTGGATAATAAACTGTAGTACATCCAGATGACAAAATATTATTTGATGCTAAAATGAAATGAGTTATCAAAGCATGAAATGACATGGAGATAACTTAAATACATATTACTAAGTGAAAGAAGCTGATCTGAAAAGGTTACCTACTGTCAAATTCCAACTCTATGACATTCTGGAAAGGCAAAATTGTGGAGACAGTAAAAGACCGATGGTTGCCAAGGTATGTGGAGAGAAGGATGAGTAGGTGGAGCACAGAAGGTTTTTAGGGCAGTGAAAATATTCTGTATGATATTACAGTGATAAGTGTAGGCATATGTCAATATGTATTTGTCAAAACCCATGGAAAATGCTACAGCAAAAGTGAGCCCTAATGTAAATTGGGGACTGAGATGATAATGATGTGGCTGTGTAGGTTCACTGATGATAACAAATGTCCTACTGTAATGCAGGATGCTGATAGTGGGGGAGGTCGTGCATGTGTGGTGACAGGGAGTATATGAGATCTCTCTGTACCTTCTGCTCAATATTGCTGTGGATTTAAAAGTGCTCTGAAAAGTAAATTTTATTAATTAAAAATGGATTGCATTGTTAGAAACACAAATCAGTATTTGCCAAATTAAAAAAGATTCCCTTTTTGAATTGTGATACAACTAATTAACTTTTGGGGGACATAATTTGACATGAGAATTCATGGTGCCTTTTTACATTTATATTTAAACTAAATATAATTCAATAAAGTACTTATTATGGATTCTACTGCCACTCACTTTGACAAGTACTATTGAGAAATATTAATCTTAAAATACATAGTTCAGAGATGCTAGATCATCTTTATTCATGAAATTATGTTCCCAGACACAGTCTAGATTTCATTTACACAATTTGTGCTTCCCTGCATCTCATTCCCACATTTGTATTCTCTGCCTCCCGTCCTAAGCATTCTAAGGCCCACACACAATGGTACATAATTTGCAATATACTGATACAGAACAGTCCTAAATTGCTTTGGAGTTAAAGCTCAGAGTATGTATTGCTGGGAAATTGTTAAACTATTTATACTTTATTCTAAATACAGATAATAACTGTTTTACCAGTCTTATCTATCAACAAAAGAAATTTTATCCATAGAGAGATTAAGCAACTGAATGATTATCTTGTGCCAGACTCTGAAAGAATATGAGAATGTAGCAAATTCGAGGGCCCACTCTCACCTAACTTCTTCATTCAGAGAACATTTCATTGACACTGATGGCTTCTCCTGCAATAACACACAATTATAAAAAAAAAAAACCTCAATCACACACATTTCTTGGAAAAGTTGGATTACCAAGACTTTGGTGCTGTTTATCTTTTTTCTCCTTACCTTGTCTTTCATGAGCATGCATTATGGATGTAATAAAAGCCTTTTTAAGGGCAGAATTTTTGTGTGTTTGAAAAGGCTCTGGGTACTCAGGAATTCTTAACCACTTGTGCTCTGTGGTTGCCTCTGGCAGTCTGGGAAGCCCGTGGGCCTCTTCCAGGAGTAAATCTGCTCTAGAAGAAATGGCTGCTGATCTGAATAGCGTGCAAGTCTGAAGTCACACCCTGAACTGATATAGAGCAAGGAATGAATGAGTGAATGAATGAGTACACCACAAAGGAAAGGAAGCTGGAAAAGGATTTTCATGAAGCTCAGGAAAAGCTTCTGATGGAATGTCTGCTGCTTTAGTATAACAAGTGCCCTTTTTGTTGGTCAAGTCCATCTTTTGCATCAAATGAGTATTCCAAATGAGCATTCCAATCAGGACATTTAAATATATATCCCCACTTTCCACAAGGCTGGTTTAATTTGCAGACATTCATAGAAGAGAGGTTAGACCCTGAAAAATGACATCACTCCAAGTGTATCCCTCCCACTTGGGGCTGTGCAACACTCCCAGCCCACCACATCAAAGGTCCTGCTAGGGGATGATGGCTTCACTGTATCAGTATGACCTGGCCCTGGCATTTGGCAGAACCCCAGATCATCTGGGGGTAAGACAGAAATTCACAATTAGAAAGTTACTTGTGGCATGAATTAGAGATCCTCCCAAGTAAAGCTTTTAACATTTTTTTGATATCATTAACCTGCAATTACATGAGGAACATTATATTTACTAGACTCCCCGCATCACCAAGTCCCCTCCACAACCCCTTTACAGTCACTGTCCATCAGCGAAGTAAGATGCTGTAGAATCACTACTTGTCTTCTCTGTGTTGCACAGCCCTCCCCGTGCCCCCACACACATTATACATGCTAATCATAATGCCCCCTTTCTTTTTTCCCCCCTTTTAACATTTTTTACAAGCAACCCCCAGGGATTCAGTCATTCTCATCACAGCTTTAATGGATGGCAAGCTAACACAGCAGATGACTGACCCAGCTCACTGCAAACACTAGGAAAAATCAGATACTCTTTCTTCTCTAAAATGCTCCCTCTGCTCTTGACAGGGACTGAATCAAGAAACTTTAAAGAAGTGTTTTTATTGAAATAAATGCATAAATACTGTTTTTATCAGAACTTGCTCATTGCTTGTTTTTGCCTTTGTGTCACTAAAGATGAAGAGAACCACATCCTGAGGTCTCGTCATAGGCTGGGCAGCAAGAGCAGAAATGGCTCTGATTAAAATCTGTTTTTACTATGTGACTCAAAGCAAACCATGTAACCTCTCTGACCCCATCCCTTATCTCTGCAATGGGGGTTTAACACCCAGCACAGAGGTTTCATCCTGATTCAAAGGAGGGACCTACTCAGTATTTGAGTATTATTGCTGCTATTCATAAGTCTAATTACAAGGGGCTGTATATATGCATATAAGTGATATATTTATGTACCTATCCATTTATACATATCATGCATATATATATGAGCCAACATTTAAGAACTGAAAAATTGCATATAAAAATTTTGGATTTCCTGTGTATTTTGAAAGTAAAATCAGAAGATCTGGCAACATTGAACTGAATCTGAGAGACAACTGCCTGTTCACTCACGGCCAGTGCACGCAACCCCACAATCTCCTGGACCACTTCATTCATTCTGTGACCAGCGATGGTGCCATTTTATATCCGCACCTCCCCACCCACCCTGTACCACAGGTCTTATGGTAAGAACTCTTTGGAAAGGAAGAAGCAAATTCCAGTTTTAGTAGACTGGAGTGGGTAGGTGGGCAATTACTTTCATTGAGAGTCTCTCAACTTGTTTAGTAGTTAAACTTGGAAGAGAGGGATTCAGAGAAAATGAATTAAATTGAAATCTTTAAACTAAAAATTGTTTTTGGCCTAAGCCTGTTCAAGAAGACCCTCTGCCCTTCTCCATAAGTGCCTGGCTGAGCAGATGGTGGCGTTGGAAGGGAGGATGGAGCTGTGACAGTGCTTCTCTGTCAGGGCAACTCCATCCTTAGAGAGGGTGTTGGTAACTCATGAGACTTTTTTTTTTGATTCCCACAATGATTAGAGAGACCACCTGCATATAATGGGTAGGACTAGGGTGGTAGATCCCAGAAAATGTACAGTGAAATCCCCCACAGTAAAGGATTTCCCATACCTCCCATAACTTTGAAATGTCCTACCGATATTCATATAGGTGAAAAATGTATTAATAACTAACTGGACCTAGAACCTGACTCCATTATACACACAAATATAAAGTGTTCTCAGACACTTTTAATTAGCACCGAATTTTCCAGGAAATCACATACTGTGCAAATCTAGGGAAGGGTATACTTCCTTTGTTCAGAAATTTACCAAGAGTTGGTCTCTGTTTCAGGAACTACCTGAAGGCATCATTGGTCCATGTCCATGACAATTCAACCGCATTAGCGTGCTGTGTAGATGCCTCATTCAGGGTATTTTTACCTATAGTGGCAAATATTTGATTCCTTCATTAAGGATCGTGTAAGGAAATTTGTACTTAGTTGGAAAACTGTGCACTCTCTACAACCCACTGGGGTATCTGATTCTCATTCCAATAGGAGCTCTTCTACAGCTCTGTGAAACAATGTAAAATAATTTCTGTCTGTAGCCACACATACTCTGTCCTGTCTGGTAAAGGCTGAATTGACCTCTCTTCCCCACTGTTGAAGAAACTAGTTTTGCCTCCATTTGTATATTCATGCAAATATTCCTGATTTATAAATGTGTCCATTCTTTGGTTTTTCTCTTGAACCCAATTATAATATTTGCCTGGTTCATCAGTATGGATGAAGTAAAACACATACATATGCTTATTTTTATATCTGGATATGAGTCATGATTCTACCTGTTCACTTGTTTTTTAAATGATCTTTCAAGTAGTCTTTTCTGGGTATCTGCAAACTGAAATACATATCTTCTTGAAGATTACTTTCCTTTTAGTTCTTCTTGTATAACAGGGTGTTATATTTATTTTTAATGTGTCACATCCAAATTTCATTTCAGGATAACAGAAAGGGTGGTCACAATTTGTTATAAAAGGGAGCATGGGGCCTAAAGGAGTTGGAATCACAGATCCCATCAGAAATTCTCTGAATAAGCCCACATATGTAACTGATCAGCTTGAGTCATTATTTTTCCCAGCCAGACTGAAAGTTCTAGAGCTCCAAGCCATTTAAAGCAGCTGCTAGCCTTCAAATCATTTTGGGAACCACCATCCTTCCCCCCAACTCTAGCTGGGATTGGATAGTACTGTCACAAAGCAGGCATTTATTAGTGCCACTGACCCAAATTCCTGTTACAGTGTCTTCCTGCAGATCATCAGAAGCCAAGAGTATTGCAGACAGACTGCATTGGCTAGCCATGATACGTAATATCAGAAAAGATTAAATGAAAGCACGTTCTCCTGCTCCCCTTCTTTTATTCATATGCTTTCATCCCAAGATGAGAACACCCCACAGACTTCTCATTGCCTAGGTCACCTCCAGGGGTTTCTGATACTGACTTGCAGCCCTGCAGTAAATCTCAGGCCCAACTATTGCAATACATTCATCTGATGTCACATTTTGGAATCCAAAAAGGGTAGGATTTCAGGCTGAAATTGCTTTAATATCCAGAAGAAACAGTGAAGTGGCTTACCCATCTCGATGCCATAAATTTCACCCCTACCTGCTGGCTGAGAATGTCTTCAGCTGACAATGATGAATGAAAGAGAAAAAAGATCCACTCCTGGTTGTTTACTACTTAAATATCCTTATTTCAAGATATTGCTCTTCTTTTTATTAAATAAACATATTTATCCCCAAGAAAGTACAGAAGAGCTTGGCAAACAAAAAAAAACTTTAGAAAATTTATAAGCCTGGCTTATATATTGCTTTATTTAGAGGATAATTCTCACATATTTTTTTCTTCCACCTACCAAAAAGAACATGCATAAAAAATGAAACTAAGCTTGGCAGAAAATCCATCAATAAGGTTAAAGTGTAGGCAGGATTGCAAATCTCCATATGGATATCAAGGAGTTTGCTCTTGTTTCAAAACCAGTTGACTTCCAGATATCTGAATATGCCTCTGTGAAGAGGAAAACAGAAGGAAATCCCAGTAACTTAAACATCCCCGTCCCCATTCTGAAGACATGTCCTCTGGGTACTCATGTTTAGGATCACTTAAAATATAGGAGTAAAGCTAGGGCTAGGTAGGGGTCCAAGCTGGTGAGCAAGTCCTGTGGGAACCACAGTCCTGTGCTGCCTGAATCCTAACTCTGGCACCATTCCTCACAAACTCTATGACTTTGGGTGAGTGTCGGGAGCCGGTCGGAACTGCCCGCCTGATGACAGGGTCTGGGCAGTCGGATGGCAGGGACCGCACAGCGGCCTTCCCAGAGGAGCAACCCCGATGTCCCTCCTGCTCAAAATGTCTCTCCTAATAAATTTGCTTATTACGGTTTCAATTCAAACTGCCCCTTCAGAGAAGAGGCCATACCTAATTCTCCCTGAAAATTTTAGGTACTGGACCTAAAGGAAACAGGAAAAAAACCACTACTGCCATGAGACTACCCCCGATGATGGGAAAGTGAGGCCCCATGAGAACTGAACCCAAGTTTATGGGAAAAAGATGGGAAATTTACCTGGGTCGAGGTTCCTTCCCCCGCCCCTACCTGGCCTCCAAATCACATATTCAATGATTAATGGCAACAGGTGCGTACAGAGAACAACTACTATTCTGTAGTTATCCAGCCAGAGAACAGACTGGAAAACTATAAAACAAGTGAGAACAGGGCACTACCTAACTCCAGATCAGAAAAATCTTCATTGCAAGTCTTATTAAAAATGGGTCCGAGGCCCTAATACCAAAACCAGGCAAAGACCCCACCAAAAAAGAAAATTACAGACCAATATCCCTGATGAATATAGATGCAAAAATACTCAATAAAATATTAGCAAACTGAATTAAAAAATATATCAAAAGGATCATACACCATGACCAAGTGGGATTCAACCCAGGGATGCAAGGATGGTACAACATTCGAAAATCCATCAACATCATCCACCACATAAACAAAAAGAAGGACAAAAAAAAAAAATCACATGATCATCTCCACAGATGCTGAAAAAGCATTTGACAAAATTCAACATCCATTCATGATAAAAACTCTCAGCAAAATGGGCACAGAGGGCAAGTACCTCAACATAATAAAGGCCATATATGATAAACCCACAGCTAACATCATACTGAACAGTGAGACGCTGAAAGCCTTCCCTCTGAGATTGGGAACAAGACAGGGATGCCCACTTTCTCCACTGTTATTTAACATAGTACTGGAAGTTCGAGCCACAGCAATTAGACAAAACAAAGAAATACAAGGAATCCAGATTGGTAAAGAAGAAGTTAAACTGTCACTATTGGCAGGTGACATGATATTGTACATAAAAAACCCTAAAGACTCCACTCCAAAACTATTAGAACTGATATCAGAATACAGCAAAGTTGCAGGATACAAAATTAACACACAGAAATCTGTGGCTTTCCTATACACTAACAATGAACCAATAGAAAGAGAAATCAGGAAAACAATTCCATTCACAATTGCATCAAAATGAATAAAATACCTAGGAATAAACCTAACCAAAGAAGTGAAAGACCTATACCCTGAAAACTATAAGACACTCTTAAGAGAAATTAAAGAGGACACTAACAAATGGAAACTCACCCCATGCTCTTGGCTAGGAAGAATCAATATCGTCAAAATGGCCATCCTGCCCAAAGCAATATACAGATTTGATGCAATCCCTATCAAATTACCAGCAACATTCTTCAATGAACTGGAACAAGTAGTTCAAAAATTCATATGGAAACACCAAAGACCCTGAATAGCCAAAGCAATCCTGAGAAAGAAGAATAAAGTGGGGGGGGGATCTCACTCCCCAACTTCAAGCTCTACTACAAAGCCATAGTAATCAAGACAATTTGGTACTGGCACAAGAACAGAGCCACAAACCAGTGGAACAGACTAGAGACTCCAGATATTAACCCAAACATATATGTTCAATTAATATTTGATAAAGGAGCCATGGACATACAATGGGGAAATGCCAGTCTCCTCAACAGATGGTGCTGGCAAAACTGGACAGCTACATGTAAGAGAATGAAACTGGATCACTGTCTAACCCCATACACAAAAGTAAATTTGAAATGGATCAAATACCTGAATGTAAGTCATGAAACCATAAAACTCTTAGAAAAAAACATAGGCAAAAATCTCTTGGACATAAACATGAGCGACTTCTTCATGAACATATCTCCCTGGGCAAGGAAAACAAAAGCAAAAATGAACAAGTGGGACTATATCAGGCTGAAAAGTTTTTGTACAGCAAAGGACACTATCAATAGAACAAAAAGGAACCCTACAGTATGGGAGAATATATTCATAAATGACAGATCCGATAATGGGTTGACATCCAAAATATATAAAGAGCTCATGCACCTCAACAAACAAAAAGCAAATAATCCAATTAAAACATGGGCAGAGGAACTGAACAGACAGTTCTCCAAAGAAGAAATTCAAATGGCCAACAGACACATGAAAAGATGCTCTACATTGTTAGTTATCAGAGAAATGCAAATTAAAACCACAACGAGATATCACCTCACACCAGTAAGGATGGCTACCATCCAAAAGACAAACAACAACAAATGTTGGCGAGGTTGTGGAGAAAGGGGAACCTTCCTACACTGCTGATGGGAATGTAAATTAGTTCAACCATTGTGGAAAGCCGTATGGAGGTTCCTCAAAATGCTCAAAATAGACTTACCATTTGACCCAGGAATTCCACTTCTAGGAATTTACCCTAAGGATGCAGCACTCCAGTTTGAAAAAGACAGATGCACTCCTATGTTTATCGCAGCACTATTTACAATAGCCAAGAAATGGAAGCAACCTAAGTGTCCATCAGGAGATGAATGGATAAAGAAGATGTGGTACATATACACATGGAATATTATTCAGCCATAAGAAGAAAACAAATCCTACCATTTGCAACAACATGAATGGAGCTAGAGGGTATTATGCTCAGTGAAATAAGCCAAGCGGAGAAAGACAACTACCAAATGATTTCACTCATCTCTGGAGTATAAGAACAAAGGAAAACTGAAGGAACAAAACAGCAGCAGAATCACAGAACAAGAATGGACTAACATTTACGAAAGGGAAAGGGACTGGGGAGAATGGGAGGGTAGGGAGGGATAAGGGCAGGGAAGAAAGGGAGTATTATGATTAGCATGTATAATGTGGGGGATGGGGGAAAGGGGAGGGCTGTGTAACACAGAGAAGACAAGTAGTGATTCTACAACATTTTGCTATGCTGATGGACAGTGACTGTAATGGGGTTTGTTGGGGGGACTTGGTGTAGGGGAGAGCATAGTAAACATATTCTTCATGTAATTGTAGATTAATGATAAAAAAAGGGGGGGGATTACTCCCTGATAGGATAAAATTAACTGCAAATCAATGATTAATGCATGCTTTACACATCCTTAATTTTGATCTTTTAAAGGGTGTCGGATGATCAGCTATGGAAGTACATTTTTCTGATAATATTTCTTTCTCTTAGAAAAAAAAAAGCAGTTCCTGTGTGATGGTCTCCAATAGGTGCTTCACAATGGTATAAAGGTCATATCAAAGTGTGGGCAAAGGGTTTGTTTGTGTTTATACAGAGGATCAAAGCCTAATTTGGCTACCCAGAAAATGAATAAAGATACGATATGAAGAAGACCATCCAACATCAACATCCTCTGGGAGAGTCACTCCAGAAGATGATCATCAAAAAACTTCAACAAAGATCCTGGCGCTGTTGCAGTTGTAGCTGCATTCATCCTGCCGGTTCCTGGACTTGCCATTGGAATGAAGAAGGAGATATCTAAGCTGGCCTGTGCATACAGTAAAACAACAAATTTGACTGGATCTATATTGTCAGAACTCAGCCAAGAATTAGGAGAAGTGCAAGTTGCAGTGCTCCAAAATCATGTGACTACAGACTATCTACTGTTAAAAGAACATATGGAATGTGAACAGTTCCCAGGAATGTGTCATTTTAATTTGTCTGATTTTTCTCAAATTATTCAAATTCAGATAGACAATATCCATCATATTATTGATAAGTTTTCACAAATGCCTAGGGTACTTAACTGGTTTTCTTGGTTTCACTGGATATGGCTGGTAATTGTAGGTCTGCTTTTGTTATGTAGCTGTATTCCTATTCTGTTGATGTGTGTATGCAATTTAATTAGTAGTTTGTTAAAACCTATACATGCTTATGTTACTCTACAAGAAGTTATGTCAAAGAAATAATCAATCTTCCCATGTTTTCTTCCTTCTGCTACTTCTATAGCTTTTCTTCTTCCTTCCTAATTACATCCCTTTAGTAGAATTCGTGCCTCATGTAGAAAATTACCGAGTATCATAATTCTTCCAAGTGGTAAAGATACCTCAAGACAAATGCGGCATAGAAGCCACAGAGCAGAAATCTGCAAAGAAGTAAAAAGCTAACCTTTTCAAAGAATATTGCTTTTCTCTTACTTACCAACTTTACATTTCCCTGTATGACCCCGGAAGATGACTGGTTAGCCAGAGACGGGTAAGATTCCTCAAGGTAGGAACAACCTAAGACAGGCACAGTTGCAGGGGGGCCATCAGGAGAGAAATTGGGGATCAACAGAGGTGAGGCTTAGAACCTCACCCCCCCTTCCATTTTGAGAGAGATCTTCTGCATCCGTGGATGTTTTGTTGCCCTTGTCTAGCTTGGATTAATACTTAGTCTATAGGCACAGACCTGATCATCTACATTTGCCCTCTTACAGCACTAAATTATGTACCTTTATCTTGCATCTACCTACCACTTCAGCATTTCATTAAAAAAAAAATAAGGGAGAAATTTGGGATTCACATATAAATCAAGTATAAAAATCAAATGAATAATCATATCTGACTTGATTGTTTATAGTTCATGATGCGTGATCAAAACTGAAAGTTTCTGTGATATGACTGCCCTTGCACTGTTCACCATGTAAGAACTTATTCACTATGTAAGAACTTGTTCACCATGTAAGAACTTGTTCGTTATGCTTCAGAAGATTGGAGACTGTTGAGAATTAGGTTTGGGATTGATTAATGACTGCACTGAGTCCCCTATACAGAATTTTATTGTTGTTAACAACCATTTGATCAATAAATATGAGAGATGCCCTCTCAAAAAAAAAAAGAAAAAAAAAATGGGTCCGAGGCACAGTCCATAAAATTTGTCCCTACCTGCCAAAAAGTCATCGTGTCCTTTAAGAGAGAGCCTCCTTCTTTCCTGTTAGAGATGAGGAATGGGAGTATAACTATGAAAGAATGAGGGCCCTACATAAAAATAATAGAATAGTGAACTTTAGATAGTCATCTGTAAAAAACCAAGAGTCTGGCACCTATCTAACCTTTGTGAGATTTTCTAGCTGCAATAACTAAAAACCAGGCTTACTTAGAAACAAGTTAACTGCTAAGACCTGCCAAATGATGTCATCTCATTCTCCAAACTCATGTAACCGTGCTATGTGTCAATTATATGATTAATATCTGTACTTTATGTAATCATAGAGTATATAATCAAACTGCTACTTTTCATTAAAGGCGAGGCTCAGCTTTTGCTAGTGTCTGTGTCCTCACTCGTTCTATCAGTCACCAACACCGTCCATCCTTCAGGGACTCCTGAACTCGCTGGAGCTGGACTCCGGCAGGTGAGATGGAAAACTTTCCTAAGCCTCTGTTCCCTCACCTGTAAAATAACAACAGCTCGAACTGCTATATAACATTACATATTGTAAACATGTTTGAGATGACTATATTTGATAATCCATAAAAAATTCCCATATTGTGTCTGGCATTATTATAATTATAAAACATTTAAGACTCAAGTTTTTAAAGTACCATAAATTGACAGGGGTGGGTGAAGGAGTGCAGATAAAAGGGAGAATATCATTTTAGAGATCAATGATTTTAAAAGAGCAGCTCCTCCAAAGAAGAGATAAGAAAATAAGATAAGTCCTCTGAAAGAGATAGAAATTTTTGTTTTCCAGCATGTATGAACTTGGTTTTCCCTAGAGCTTTACTATTTTCTTGGTATAAGTTCTCTACCAAAGACTGTACTGGGGAGGACTCCAAACCACATTGGGGAAAGGATAGCTTTTCTGTTGATTCCATTGGGATTAATTAAAAATAGAATTACCATATGATCTAGCAATTCTGCTTCTGAGTATATATCCAAAAGAATTGAAAGCAGAATCTTAAAGAGATATTTGCACACTTTCTTTCATAGCAGCATTGCTCACAATAGCCAAGAGATAGAAGCAATTCAAAGGTCCATCACAGGTAAGTACATAAACAAAATGTGATATGTACATACAATGGAATATTATTCAGTCTTAAAAAGGAAGTAAATCCTGTCACATGTTACAAAATGGATGAAGCTTGAGAACACAAAGCTAAGTGAAGTAAGCCAGTCACAAAAAGGCAAATACCATATGATTGCACTTACATGATATAGCTAAAGTTGTCAAATTCATAGAGACAGAAAGTAGTATGGGTGTTAGCTGGGTCTGGGGGAGGGGAAAAGGGGGAGTTGCTGTTTAATGGGTACAGAGTTTCAGTTTTGCAAGATGAAAATTTCTGGAGATTGTTTCACAACAATGCAAATATACTTAACACTACTGACCTGTACACTCTAAAATGGTTAAGATGGTACATCTTTCTTTTAGCACAATAAGAAAATGAAGAAAGTTGAATGAGAAGCATGTGAGGGATTTGGGAAAGTGCTTATCATGAAACAAATGTACATTAAATACTGCTATTAGCTATTAAGGGGGTTATCAAATGCTAGTCCTCCAAAATGGTTCTTTCCCTACCATCCCTTCCGCAGCCTTCTCCCCAGAGTCACAATATATTCCTTCTCAATCTGCGCTTGCATTCTGTCATGTTTCATGGCTAAGCATGCACCCTTGTATGACCAAAGACATAAGCAGTGAATTGCTGAATATTGTGTTTTCTGCTAACATCTACCCAGTACCATGCATACAATATAGGAGCACTTTTTAAAAAGTTAAGAGTTTTTCCTTTCTGTTATGAGCATACAATATCATTGATACAGAAAATTTACACAACAGTAAAGCAGGAAGCAGAAAAGAAAAATCATCTAAAGTCCCACCACTTAAAAGCAATCACAGTTAATATTTGTTTTTTTTTTTTAGTAACTATTTCCTGAATTAAACAGAGTGAAAATAAAATGCTAACTGCTTTAAAAAGAAGTTAAGAAATGAATGTTCAAGTAAATTTGGAAATTGTTTTCCTCGAGAATATTTCAGGGTAGTTTCAGGAATCTGGTAGCAAAGAGCTTGATGGGGAAGTTGGAATAAAAGAGGTAGTATAGCTATGATAATACAAAGATAGCTCTTTTAGTGAATATTAGTTTGGTTGTAGTCAGCTCTGGCAACTAAGGCAGAAAGATGAATTAATTGGTGTCAAAGTATAATTTTCAAAAAGCTGAAACATGACTTTCCTATCCAATGATATGGTGTATATGTGTCAGAAATTTATTTAACTAATTAATGAGGGAATCATTAGGATGGAAAAACTGGTTCAAAGGAGGATATATAAGATTGATGTATACATGGACAGTAAAAGACAGGATGCTGGAATTAAATTTCTAAAGTAGACATAAAAAAGCCAAAGCAATACAACTGCAGACTCTATGGATATCCATTCCCCTAGACAAAAATGATTTGCATTTCTATGAGACAAAAATTATATGCAACTTAATTAGTTAATACCAAATTTTTAAGAAATGGGGCCCTAATCAATAGTCCACTGTAGGCCAAAGTTCCTTTTCTATGTGTCATCTGACCCTTGGGCAGGTCTGTCGGACAGTTCTCAAATACAGCATCGAAAGGCAGGCAGTCATCCATCCTCTTGCTTTATTTCCAAAGATTTGATAATTTCTCTTAACTGGGAGGTTCAAGTCACTGGGTACTCATTACTGACAAGTACGCAATATGTACCAAGAGTCAGGCCTGTGCTAAATGCTTTCTATGCAATGTCTCATTGGATTCTCACAATAACCCTGTGAGTATAGACAATCATTCTTGAAAATCACAGGTGAGCATTCTAAGGTGCAGAAAGTTGCATAATTTCCCCCAAGGGGATATGGCTGACAAAGGGGCAAGACTCTGATGGGCTCAGCTCTTTCTGACCAGCCCATATTCCAAACAGGGGTCTCCCAATGGGAATGTGGGCTCTGCAGAAAGTAACCGAGATATGGAATTGGGTGCAGAGAAAAAAGAGCAGAATTTTTGTTGAGGGTGACTTAAGTGCTCCTTCTCTACCACTCTTGTCATATGTATGCTTTATGGTGTATATGAGCATAGCAGTACACATAAAATTTCTGAATGGATAAACACATGCTTTAGTGGGACACAATCAAAAAGGTTTGGCGCCTTCAGCTACAATGCCTTTCAGGTCGTTGGGACTGTGGTTTCCATGCATTTTCACATTGGCTACAGGCTGTTGCTCTAATCTGACTCACTTCTCTAATCTGAAATCAGCTTGTTTTCTCAAAGATTTTGGTGTCCAGCTGGGTGCAGGGAGAGCCTCCCACCTCGCAGCTTGAGGGGTGCAGCATTTTCATCTCTAGAGAGATTAGGACATGCTTGCAGTCAGCGTTGTTTTCCTTCAGTGCGCTTGCTGGGAAGTCCTGGAGCAGGTAAAATCTACCTATTCCTCCCCTTTGTCGTTGGCTCTGGGCTCTCTGAGAGTGAAGGGAAGGTTGCCATGAAGTGGAGAGTGATTCATGATTCTCAGTTTCCTACTCAGGGGTTTAGAAATCACATTGGTGGGTGACTAAAGTGCTCTGGAGATGAAAGAAATAAACCACCAAGTCCAAGCTTTCAACTAAAAACCAAAGGGCAGTACATGCTGGAAACAGAGTCCTCAAGAATGAAGGAGATTTACTTCTGGAGCAAAGTGCCAGCATTACTCCCAAAGCCAAACTGAGGAAATGCTTGGAGCTTTTGGGGCAAAGCACTCCAAGTGTGCTATAACATAAGTATTACTGGGCATTTTCTGAAATTACTAGTTACACTCAGTTGAATAAATGCTCCTAAATGCAATTAAGAATGTTATTATATGTTAACTTCATGGATGAGCTAAGAAAAATAGTCATTATCTTGTCTCTCTGAGAGATACTACACACATTTAGAAGCTTTGTGTTCTTGCCACAGCGGTAGGGGACAAACAAGGAGGGGAGAACCACAGCCCCCCAGCCGGCAGGGGTGCCTCTTCACCCGCCACCTGCACGTAGACTGCACACCCCTGCTGCTCTCCCCAGTGGGGAAGCCTTCGCTGAGAACGCTGTGTGAGGTGAGGCTGAGAAGCATACTTCCTGCATCGTCCCAAATGCACCCCCCAAAACAGATGGTCTTAGGGATCCTCAGGCAATGGCTCCACTGGGAGAGTGTGGTTCCAGGTAAAAGGAAGAGGCCTCAAAAAAGGGGAAAAAAGTAGGACTTTTTTGTGTGTTTGTTGGCTCCTGGCTTCCCAGTGGAGCCCCTCAAACCAATCCTCACTCTTTTCCTAGTGAATGAGGCAAGCCCATCTGCTGATTTCCTCTGCCACTTCAGGTTTGTCTCCATATGAGCTCTGGGTTTCAACTTTGATGGCCAGCTATGAGGCAGTGGTATTCACAAGTGAAAATTCTATCTGTAGACCAGAAGAGAACCAAGTCCATATCACAACTACGGATGTGCAGGAGGGCCAGTTTGCCTTGGATGCCAACTCTGATGTTTTATAAACATTTTGGATGTGGTTTACTTTGGAAGCTGTCGATTACTGCCACAAAATCCATCTTTCTTAGCAAGAAATAGATACGGAAACTTCATTTCTGACACTTTCAGGAATTTTCTTGCCATTCTGCCAAGTAGTAGCACTCATTTTGAAAAGAAAACCACTCCCATCCTTTTCTGCTATAAGTGACCCATTGCTATGTGAGGAAGCACAGGTACACACCACACTGTCCAACCCTACAGGGCCCTGCCACTGAGCCCACGACAGGCCCAACCTCAGCCCAACAGGAGGTGAGTCAGAAATAATGTAGGGCACTCAGACTTCACCTCCCCTTCCTGGTAACGCTGTCATGGCTTGTCCCGAGTCCATGAGGCCTTCCCTTGTCTCCTTCCCTTGGCCTAATATCCTCTTCTGACTCCCTCCATCCAGGATCCTTCCAGGATGTGGTGCAAAGCAGTGAAAAGAGCATGGGCTTCACAGTCAGATGTGCCTAGGTTAGGTTTCCATGCTAGGATGCACCACATTGGTTTGTGATCTTGGAGATGTTTCTTTACCCTCTGATCATTGATTTCCTCACCTGTGAAACAGGGATAAAAGATCTAATATGTAAAGTTGTTGTGAGAATTAAAGGAGAAGATATTTGTCTAACACCTAACACAATACTTGGCATATACTAAGTGCCCATAAATCAGAGTTCTCACTCCAAGCTGTACCTTAGAATCACCTGGGGCATTTTTCAAAGATACCCATGCTCAAGACCCATGACCCAGGGATTTAACTTAATTATTAATTTTTGAAGGTTTAAATGTGAATCTCATATATAGCCAGGGTCACACACCCACTGTTATAAATGTTTCTTCCTCTCTACCTTGCTTTGGCCAGTCCTCATTGGAACTGAGTTCTGCTCCCAAACTGACTTCATACCCATGTGACTCAGGACATGCCACTCTAGGTCCAGAGGCTCTTTAATACATTCATGTTATCCTCTGGTACATGTTTACTGTTCCTGCCACCTACTGAGTTCCTTCCATTAAGCCAGGACTTTTAAAATATTTTTTCTCAATTAATCTTAATTTATCCCTATGAGGCAAATTATATTATTGTTCCCATTTTACAGAATAAGAAGCTGAGACTCATAAATGTACATTCATTCTTTCAACAAATATTTATTGCATGGCAACAATGTGCCTGACACTGCTCTAGGTGATACATCAAAGTAATACTTTAAGGTGAATGAGCCTGACAGAGTCACAAAATTTTAAGTAGGAAAGGGAGCCTGGACTCAACCTCAAGACTGTCTGACTCAAGGCGTACCTTCTCCCACGGCTCATTGCCACACAGCAGAACTGTTCGGCCCAGTATTCAGCACCAGGAGAAAGCATTCATGTTTAATCATTCATTCAGCCCTCACAGAGTTCTGCGAGCCAGCAGCCATGCCATTTCTATCACTGCCATTGTACAGATGGGGAAACCAAGGCGCGAAGTGGGCGGTAGTGTCACAGAGCCGATTAGTGCTGCCCAAGCCTCAGGCTGTTTCACCAGTTTCCAAAAGACAAGGGACCCATCTTCTGTTTAGACCACTGTCTTAAAGGCAGTAGGTGTGTGAACCACGTTAGACAATGGCTGGGCAAAGCCTGGCAGGGCCCTCTGGAGGGAGGCAGTGCCCTGAGAGACCAGAACAAACAAGTCTCCTGGTTGTGGGTTCCTAGCAGATGCCAACCCTAAGCACGTGGCGACAGTGCATCTTCATGATTATATTTAGCTTGTATTGCATCACATACTCAATCAAACATTAAAACACAGTGTCTGCGTCCAAAGAACTAAATATACACAAAAAAACAGAGAGAAAGGGGGATGTTTCAGGATGAGGAGAGGGAGCCTCTTCTTTCCACGCTGTTTTGAGGTTCTGGTCTGCACTGAGAGCTAACGTCAGATGATCAGCACTTACTGCTTTTCGTTTTTCTTACCAGTAGGTACAGGAGAAGGGCATGGACATGAAAGCCTGATAACGTTCTCTGTCCACCTGTTCTTCAGGTATATGGATGTGCGAGCAGCAGAAGTAGCCTTGGTCAAGAGGGACTCCAGCCTGATTCAGGTAGTCTGAAACTCTGGTTCTTGAATTTTAGTGTGCATCAGATGGTTCAGAGAGTTTGTTAAGACACAAAGTGATGGGCCTCATTCACAGCTTCTAACTTATTTGCATTTCTAGTGAGCTCCCAGGTGAGGTTGGTACTTTTTGTCTACAGGCCTCACTTCTGGTCTCCAGCAAGACAGCTCCGTGGATACCAGCAGGGGCCAAACTGCAGACATACTGTTAAGTGGCTAAAAAGCAAGGGTGGGTGGGGAATGGTGGGAAGTGAAGGAAGAGTTCACTACTATTTGTGTAGAAAATGGGTAGACATATACACTTACAACTTACATATGCCTAGACTGTTTTTGGATAGTTAAAAATAAATGCTAATAATTGTTTCCCCAGGGAGCTGAGGGTCAGAAGTTTTATGTCAATTGTTCTCTGGGTCCCTCCCTGACCCAAACACCATCCCAGATTATTTTCCTTTCTCTATGCCGCTCCATTCAGAAACTGCCCCCCACAGCCTCCAACACCCTGTTTTCCTTGATGGTTGATGTCCTCTTGATCTTGGCAAATGGAAGGCACCAGCAAGAATTTGAAGGTAGCATCTTGCCTGAGGGTTTCAGTCCCAGGAAAGTTAACTATGAATTCCATGAGACCGAGAAATGACAATGGAATGTTCTTGGGGTAAAAGGGTTTATTACCCGGCTTTATTCTCCCAGCGAGAGGTGGACCACTAGAAGCACATCTGCATCCAGCAGCCTGCAGTCTGCAATCCACCTCTGTCTCTGGGAAGAGCTCTTCATATAGTGACTTAGTCAATAATAGCTTATTGTCTACAGGTATGGAAGCAGTAGCCTTGCAGTAGGCCATTTACATCAAGTAACTTAGGGCCAGATGAGCACCCTGACCATAGAAACTTCCATTTCCCCACAGTAGGAAGAGGGAAAGATGGAGAGATTTCATCATGCTTCCTCCCCACTCTGGTGTTGTATCTGGAATACCTGCATTTGTCCACAACTAGCTCCAGCTCTCCCTGGGTTAGAGTAGAACCATTTCCCTCTTCAGCTGAAGCTAGTCTTTGGGCCTCCAAAAGAGATCCAAACAAGGTTTCTTGTTTAACCCATTACCCATCACTGGGATGGCCCTGATAAAGGTGATAACAGCCTATCCCATCACAGGGTGGATATACATGGCTGGACCCAAAAGCCATGGAGTAGTGTGGCACAGACACCTACACTGGCCTGGCCAAGTGGGGTGTATACCTACAGCAGTGTAACACCCTCTCTAGTAGCCCCTTGAGTGAAGAACTCCAGTGCTTATTGGGGCCAGTGACATATACTAGTGAAAGGCAGAAAGACTTCACTCTAGAACTATTAGTAGCAGAGAGTCCTTATCAGGAGGGAAGAACCCCTGTACCAGAAGATGCATGGTACACAGACAGCTCAAGCTGTGGGCAGCCCCCAAAATGGAGGGCCATAACTTTCCATCCTAACACTGAGACCTTATGGATAGAAGATGGTGAAGGGGATAGCAGTCAATGGGCAGAGTTGCAGGCAGTGTAACTTGTGATCAGCCAGGAGCCCTTCCCAGCAGTTGACTGCACTGAGAGCTGGGCTGTCCATCGAGGCTTGACCCTGTGGCTACTGACATGGTACCATGCCAACTGGCTGGTTGGTCATCGACCCCTTTGGGGGCAAGAATTGTGGCAAGATTTATGGGCCTCTGGTCAGACTAAGACCATGTGACAGGTAATTTGCCACTGGCATACCCAGGAAACACATAGCTGAAGAACTGGCCCAGGTACATTGTCTAGAAGGAATGCCTGACTCTGATGTAGCCCAATGGTTACATCATTTTCTTTATATGCCAGGCAAAAGACAATTGGGTAGTAGCCTGTCAGTGGGGCTTTCCTTTGACCTTTGAAGAAGTCAGGAGATCCCAGTAGGAGTGCATCATATGCTCTAAGAGGGACCTACACAGAGTTCCACAGCAACATGGGACAATAGCTAAGGGGCCAATATACCCTCATCAGGTGGCAGATAGACTATATTGGGTCTCTACTCATGTCAGAAGGGTACCAATATGCCATGACTTGTGTAGACATAGCTACTGGATTTCTGGGTGCTTTTCCTACATGCTGTGCAGACCAACAGACAACTAAAAGAGGTATGGAGTGTCCTTTGCAGCCTGTGGCCAACCGCAGGTAATTGAGAGTGATCAAGGCACCACTTTACTGGACATGCACTACAAGAATGGGTGCAACAATTAGGAATCAAATGGAAGTTTCATGTGCCATACAATCCTACTGTGGCAGTCATGATAGAAAGGTACAATGGTATGTTGAAATCTGGACTGAAGTCAGACACCAGTAATCTACAGGGATGGTCTGTCCGCTTATGGACAGTGTTATGGCATTTGAAGCAGAAACTCCAAAAGGGAGCCCTGAGCCCCATAGACATGCTAACTCATTTTGCTGCCTCCCCTATACAATTGCAAGTACAAACCAAGGAGGAATCATTGAAGCCAAGATTTGGCCACCAGAATAATATCTTGCTGCCAGTACCAACTGCACTAAACCCTGGAGACTCCATTAAGTGGATTTGGACTTGGACATTTTGACACATGGACCCTGATGGATGGCCCTTCTGGCACCTTGGGGACAAGGCCTGGAAGCTGGCTTCCTGTGTATTTGTGGAGTAACAGTAGAGTGGCCCCCAAAGATCATGGTAGTATATCCTAAACGGCTGGAAGGTAGGAACATCTCACTGGGGAGTTCTGTTTTATCATTATGGCCAGTGCATGCTCTATACATAGACTCCTCAGTAACCCCCAGAGGGAAAGGGATAAAGGCATGGTATGCTAGACCTGGAAGGGACCCCTTCCTGTCACTGTCCTATCACAGGACCACTCTCTTATGTGCATCCTACCTGATGGACAAGATTTGCCTATGTTGGTATCATTAAACATGTATCTTGTCACCTTTAAGGTCTTTGTGGATTGGGCACACACCCTAGCAAAACAAACTGCTACTCACTGGGGTGCATGGAGCTCCCTATCTGTAGGACTACTAAGTGCAAGTTATGAACTCATCTGATTAGAACTGGTTTTGAATATAGCTGGAATAACCTCCTCAGGCTTAAGGATTATTATAATTTTTGTTACTTGTATCTAAATTTTGTTGTATCATAATTTTTGTTATAATCTGTATATTGATGTTATCCTCCATTGCTGTTGTGGAATCTGGTTACAATGCTCCAGCTTTCTCGCACAGGGACCATTGCAGAAGATTGTGTGGTGAGAATCCTGGAGGGGTGGAGTGTGGGGAAAATGAAAGTTCCCATGGCCAGAATCCTCGTCTCCTTCCCTTGGCCTAATATCCTCTTCTGACTCCCTCCATCCAGGATCCTTCCAGGACGTGGTGCAAAGCAGTGAAAAGAGTACCGACTTCACTGTCAGATGTGCCTACAATAGGTTTCCATGCTAGGATGCACCACACTGGTTTGTGACCTTGGAGATGTTTCTTTACCCTCTGATCCTTGATTTCCTCACCTGTGAAACAGGGATAAAAGATCTAATATGAAAAGTTGTGAGAACTAAAGGAGAAGATATTTGTCTAACACCTAACACAATACTTGGCATATACTAAGTGCTCATAAATCAGAGTTCTCACTCCAAGCTGTACCTTAGAATCACCTGGGGCACTTTTCAGAGATACCCATGCTCAAGACCCATGACCCAGGGATTTAACTTAATTATTAATTTTTGAAGGTTTAAATGTGAATCTCATATATAGCCAGGGTCACACACCCACTGTTATAAATGTTTCTTCCTCTCTACCTTGCTTTGGCCAGTCCTCATTGGAACTGAGTTCTGCTCCCAAACTGACTCCATACCCACATGACTCAGGACATGCCACTCTAGGTCCAGAAGCTCTGTAATATATTCGTGTTATCCTCTGGTACATGTTTACTGTTCCTGCCACCTACTGAGTTCCATCCATTAAGCCAGGACTTTTAAAATATTTTTTCTCAATTAATCTTAATTTATCCCTATGAGGCAAATTATATTATTGTTCCCATTTTACAGAATAAGAAGCTGAGACTCATAAATGTACATTCATTCTTTCAACAAATATTTATTGCATGGCAACAATGTGCCTGACACTGCTCTCACTGGGGAGATGCAAAGTGATATATACCAAAGTGATACTTTCAGATGAATGAGCTTGACAAGGGAAGGCCTCAGGAACTTGGGACAAGCCATAGCAGCATTACCAGGAAGAGGAGATGAAGTCCTGAGTGCCCTACATAATTTCCGACTCGCCTCCTCTTGGGCTGAGGGTGGGCCTGCCGTGAGCTCGGTGGCAGGGCCCAGCAGGTTTGGACAGTGTTTGCCCGTGCTTCCTCACGTGGCATGAACTTGTCCAGGACTGAAACCCACTGGCAAGACAACATGGTTCTGGGTAGTGAGGGTATAATAGGGTGGAAAAAGGTTTTTATCTTTAGAGTCACACACAGTAAATTAAAATCGTGTCTATGTAACTTTGCTGCAAGTCTCCTGTCCCTCTTGGGTCCTTTAAGGTGACTCATCACATCACACTAAGGGTTTATACTGTTTGGACATGGCCTCTTGGATGCTGTGAACATTAATACTTCCACATTCTTTCAGGAGCTTAACAAGTAAACCATTAAACTCTCAGGTTTTTTCATTCCATTATATGTGCACAGCATTCCCTCACCTCACGCCTGAGCCACACCCTGCCCCTGGTCGGAGGAAGGGTAGCCCAGGGGTCAAGCATGGGCAAGGGCTTAGACCTAAGGCACTGAGATTTAAAGGATACAAAATTTGTAAATAATGTTTTGAAAGCTTAACATTTATTTAGCAAGAATAATGGTTTAAAGTGGGAAGCCGCCAGATGGTGTGCAGTGTTAATAATGCCCGTCTGTGAGCCATGTCATGAATTATGAAATTGATGTGGAAAACATCTCCTGCTGTTTGCTCCAGGTGCCACAATGTCTCCTTACAGTCTGGGGTCAGATATGGGGTGCAGGCTGAGCAAGTTACTTTAAAATAATACTATATAATATTTTTGCATAAAAATATAAAAACACTGAATGCTAACTTTTTAAAGGCTACAAAATATTCGTAGCATCTGGAGGGCCATGTCAGAACTTCCTGCTTCAAATAAAAGCCCACCTTTAGGAGCATGGAGAAGCCTGGCTATAGGCAGGGCTGCTGTCTCCAGTGTGGTGTCTGGTCTACTTTTGACCTCTGCTCTAGTTCTGGTGGCCCTACTTTCTGAGCTTCTCAACCCTTAACCTGGCTCCTCACGGGGACCTCAGTTTCTCTCGCATTAAAGACATTTGCTCCTGCTTCTCAAGGCACCTTGAGCCTGCACACTGCCCCCACCTGAAGCTCCACATCTGACGTCACAGCTGCAGATGACAGGTGTTCCCACCTTCCTCCGCAGTCCCTCAGGACCAGATCATCTGGATGCCTAGCCTAAATTCTCTGACAGAAGAGGGAACTAGACACTGAGAAGATTCCTGATATCAGTGAGACCCTGTTTCTTCATCTATAATGATACCTCATTGAGAAGTTATATCAAGATTCATGTCAAGGACTTGGTAGAGGGTGGTAAAGGGGGCAGAGCAGACCACCCCTCAACCACAGGGCTGGACAGTCTGCTCACTATTCCCCATATTCCCAAGCACACTCCTACGCTTGGTCTTTGTCTCACCTTCAGGGAATGCCCTCCCCCTGCTCCCCTCAAAGCCCTAACTCAACATTTTCCCTGTGAAGCCTCTTTGCTTTCACACCCACAATGGTCTTCCCTTCTCAGAATCCCTATAGGTATAGCATGAACCTGATTGTATTTTGCCTTACACTGCTCTCAGTTATCTTCACATGTGCTTATCTCGGTTCTCAAATAAGTTAGAAAATCCCCTGCAAGCCCTCTACATCTTTGCACTTTGTCCCATGGTGTGTCTGAACCAAAGTTGGGAAGACAGAGGGAACATACTTATTCCTATTCACTATGTACTGCATCTCTTCCTAGTTTATCAGTGGTCTCTAGCCCTCACAGTGTAGCAGCATCACCTGGGAAACTTTAAAATATGCAGATTCTCAGGCTCTACTTCCAGAGATTCTGTTTCAGTTGGTCTGGAGTGCAGCCTACCTTTGGGGATTTGTTTAAAAGTTCCCCCAGTGATTCTAATGTGCAGCTGAGAGCAAACATCAGTGCACTGCATGAACCAGGGTGACGCTGTCTTCAGCTGTGCCTAATTCTTCATGCCACTTCAATTTGTCTTCTGGCTGCACTTTCTCCATATTTCAAATTGTATCTTACATGTTAAATTGCAACCCTCAGCTCCTTTCTGGTATAACTTGTCTTTAGGCAAGTGAAAACTTTCCACATTACCTCACTGGGCATAGAGTCAAGCTGTAAAAAACCAGCCAAGTAATCCCCTTCAAAGTGAGACTCTCATTAATCAAGGACCTGTCCTCCACACACCTACATGAAACCAGGTAGTCACCAGTTGTGACATTCTACTCCCTTCCCCCAAATAAATCAGACAGGAGAGCAAGCAAACAATAAAGAACAAAGGCACTTTTAGGGATTGGGGTCATCAGTAAGTAATGATAAGAGAACAGGAAATGGGGAAAAAACAAGGATGGTGAATTAATAAGGCTATTATGATAAAATGATTTAAGGGCAAATACATGAAAGTGAATTAATGAGGCTTTGATGGCGTTTACAAATTTCATTTGTCATGAGTATTGCAGTGAATTCAGTATCTCCTGGAAAACTTTTTTGTTTTTAATTAAGGTATCATTCTCCTGGAAAACTTCTAAGAATATTCTATTTTGAAGACTTTCTGCTAACAAGACAAGAAAAACAGGTCTGAGGAATATTTTTCTCATTTGCCTCTTTTTGGTTTACTGCAGTTTTAATTACTGGTGAAGTGAAACCATGAGTTGAAAAGGAAAAAGCCAACAGCCCACAGAACTCTTAAGCATCCAAGGTGCTTTTTAGTGTAAAATTTTTGCAAGATGGTTAAAACAAAGAATGCAAGGAAATTGTGAGGAAGTGTACGCTATATGAATGGAATTATGTCTAAATTATGTTTTTCAAAATTTTCTGTCAGGTACCAGTGAGTTTTTAACTTTTGTGTCAGATTCATTTTCTTGACAACTGCTTTAAGGGAGCTCTGTTGACTTAATCAGAACCAAGAGAGCTATTGTAATTTGTTATAAACTGTGGAGCTGCTTCACCGATGATCTATTACTGTACTTCAACTTTTTATCTGCAATGTACAGTTAAACTGATGCTAGAATTTAATAATTGTCTTCTGCATCTACGCATTCATTTCATGAGCAAAATTTTCTTTATTCATGAATATTTGGCATCGAATGGGTTACTGTTTCTTGGAAATCATTGGAAGATGTTGCTTTTATTAAAATTTGCCATTTTCTTCTACAGAAAAGCCCACTAGGTGACATACAGTGCTCATACACCCAGAGCTTTCACACATTTTAATTCCTTTTCCTAAAATAAACAGAGGCCAAGGATCCTCAACATTGACAAAAATCTTCCAGTATGAAAAAATAGGACCCCAACACAAATACACAGACTAAAGGAAAGTAGATCAGTAAGAAATAATGAAGAGAGCAGAAGAAAACATTGAAACACTTAGAATTCATACCTCTGGGAGGAAAAAGAAGCTATTGCATCCATTAAATCAAACCTGAAGAAAAGAATACAACCAAATAGCAAGGAAGAGCTCATGGAAATTAAAATGCAATAGCCAAAATGAAAAGTTCAGTGAAGAATGGGGTGATAAAGCCAAGAAAATCTACTACAAAGTGAACCCAAAAATGTAAACAAATGAAAATAGAAGAAAAGATAAAAAGTAACCCAGGACATCCAACAACCACCGCTACTACAGGAAAAGAGAAAACAAGGGGTGCAGGGTAAGGAAGGAGGAAATTATACAAAATTTTCCAGAACTGAAGGATGTGAGTTTTAGTTGGAAAGGGATAGACCCCAGGAAGTCAACCACAGTGAGGACAGAGGGTGTGTGTGCTGGAGAGGTGGGGCAGGGTGGGGGAGGAGACACCCAAACTAAGGTAAATCATTCAAAAATTCCATAACACCAGGGATAAGAAAAGATCTTAAAGGATCTGGTGATTATTTCTTTCAAGTTCACATTTAGTGGAACAGGGAATTAAAATGGCTTTAGTTTTATCAGCAGCAACACTAGATACTAGTAGACAATGGAGAAATGCCATCAAAATTCTAAGAGGACTCAAAAATTTAACTCTCATTCACCCTTTCTTAGGAAACCATAAAAAATATATATACCAGAAAAAACAGGAAATAAACTAAGAAATAAGAAATCACTGAATTGTAGAAACAAGAGACCATCATAAGAAAATGGTGATGGGAAATCCCAGAAAGAGAGGAAAGAAAGGTCCAAAGCCAATTTCTGTGGCTACATTGGCCAGATTGGAGCAGGTCAGAAATCTTTGGAAGTTCTTTAGGAATAATGTATAAATAAAATATAATATAAAATATTTATATCAATTTCCAAAATGGAGCTTCCAATTGACATTCCTTTTAGTAATGATTGAGAGTTCCAGTTGCTCCATGTCCTTGCTAACACTTGATATTATCAGTTTTTTTGTTTTGTTTTAATTTTAGCCATCAGGTAGATATGTACCGGTATCTCATTACCATTTTTATTTGCATTTCTGTAATGACTAATGGGTAACTTTGATTTGTTTATTGACCATTTGGAATCTTCCTTTTGTCTATTCAAACCTTTTGCTGATCATTTAAATGGTGTTATCTTTTTTCTTATTAATCTGTAGAAATTATTTTGTAGGTATACTGAATGTGAATCCTGACAGGTTTGCCTTTATAATCTGTTAAAGGTATCTTTTGATGAACAGGAGCTATTTATAAAGTGCAACTTCTCAGACTTTTCCTTTATGATTTGTACTTTTTAATATCCTGTTAATGTTGGAGTTTTCATTCCCAAATTGGGATTTATTCTGTACATACTTTTAACAACATTTTAAAAACTTACCGGCATATTGCAAAGCATTTGACATCATAATACTTGTTCATAATACTTTTAAACTAGCTACCTAGTATCCCATTGTATGAATGTGCATTCCTTATGTAACTCAACACTTACTCTTGTATATGCAGATTGTTTTATTTAAATAAAACCACTAAATCAATGAGTGCATTTCAAATCAGAAATCCAAGGTTTTTAAATCCCAGTTCAACTAATTCCAATCTTCATTATGCAAGGAATATACATAGAGCACCTAATATTTCCTTAGCATTGTATTGAATATGTTGGAGGTTACAAGAGAAAACCTCAGGTGAGATTCGTCCCTAAGAAGCTTACAATATATGTGGTGACCCCTAACTTTACCTGTTAGCGATACGTAATAATTCATAGTTCAGTTGCTAGCAACTATACATGGAATAGGAAAAAGGTCAGGGGAAAGCAACATGGAAGGAGGCTAGAATAGTTGGCTTCAAGAAAGAAACAGGTCTTGAAGCTTCATCACATGTTGGGGGCAAGCATTCCACAGTGCAGGGACTATAGTCAATGGCTTGGAATCAGGAATAAGCTGCGTGTGTCTGGAAGACAGAGGAGTCACTCTAGATCTAAAGTAAGGATAAATGTTAATGAGTTAGATGTAGGAAGTATGAATGGATAATAAAGATGAAGCCACAGTGAAGGCTTTGCCATGAGTATCTGGATTTGATTCTAAAGGCTATAGGTCCACTGTGGTTGGAAGGAGGAGTGGGGGTGGATGTGAGGCTGGGAGCTGGGCTGTCAAATTGCAATTTCAGTAAACTCCTTCAGGTTCGGGATGGGGCGGGAAGAGCGGAGTCAGGATGAATGACAGCTGAACATTTATAGGAGTAATCCAAGGGCCAGGTGATGTTCTAATATTTACAGCTGATACAATTTTAAAAAGAAACAGAAAATGGATCTTTGCCACCATGGCCTCTTTCTGATTCTAATAACCTAGACATTTCAAAAAGAAATGAAAAATCTTAATAATAATTATTGAGAGCTCTCTGATGAATGTTTTCTCTAAAGAACTTCTCTATACACAGGAAGAGTTATGATTCTTGGAAATCTGTCACTTCTTGGGAATAAGAGAAAAATAAAATGCATTGAACAGTGCTTTTCCTTACATAAGTCATGTGCCTTACCTACACAGAGAAGCATTAGAGCATAGCAGTCTGGTTCAAATTCTAGCTATGCCATGCTAAACAAGTCACTTAACTTCTTTAAACCTCAGTTTCCTCATCTGTAAAATGGAGAGAAGAATGATTAGAAAAATCACTATCACATAATAAATGCTGGTTATTATTATCCTAGCCTATGAAGTGGATGTTATTATGTTTATAGATTCATTAATTAAAATATTGGCTGCATAGAGCTAATTTATATTGGAAAAAGTACTGTCATTTATTATAGTGGCAAATAAGGAGTTAATGGATGTTATAACAACTAATGAGCAATGAGAACTTTGATCAAAGGCACTAAGGACAGAGCCCCATTCCTTGGTTTTGTGTCTATTATAACCACAACATTATTAATAGTAATAAAGTGCTTGGTTTCTATAGAGCTAGGACTTGGAAACAAAGCTAAGTGACATATGTATATATTTATTTAATGGTGGGAGACCTGGCACATTTGGCGACAGGCGCAGTGTTCCACTCAGTGGGATGAAATGCGTGCCTCATGCCAGCTTCTTTAGAGGGACTGTTATTCGTCACAGCTGTAATGTTCCCTTCAGAGAGCTCCCACCGGAATGGAAAAGGCGCACTGGCAATTTATATACAAAAGCCAACCCACGTTTGGCTTTGAAAATTCACTGGGAAAACTGTATGCAGTCTGTTAGTTATTCATGGACATGCTCTGGCCTCTGATGGAAGTGCTGTGGTTTCATTTGTTATCATCACAGTAAAATTAGAAAGCAGCAAAGAAAAATTAAAGGACAGCCATGTAGACACCCCCTAGCCGACAATCATTATGCATGTAAGGTTTCATGGTTCAGTTGTCACTTAAAAATAGTCGTAATTCACACAGCCCTGTGTTTGGAGTGTACAAACTGGCCTTCCCCCGGACTGTCCAGTCCTGCCCCCATGTTCCTTTGGTGAAATTATGTAGTCACCCTCGACCCTAGGAAAATTCAGCACACCCTGTCGAGATACTGTAGCCTAGGATGCACTGGCACCCTGCATCCCCAAGCAGTACTGTTTATATGAACTGAACTGGAACATCTCTTAACATCTAACGAAATGCTGTAACTGAAAATATAAATGTGCGAATTACTTTACAGTGGGATCTTGATTCAAAAGGAATATTGTCTCCAGTTAACCTTGCAGCCAGTATGGCTTTTCACCCCTTGCTGGATAAGTGCCTAAAACTGAAAACCGGGATTTCCCAAAAAACATAGTATCTCACATCTACAGATGGATGGTGTGCTGTTCTAAAAGCACATTCACATACACCCTCACATCTGATCTTCACAAGAAATGAGAGAGGGAGACAAGGCAATCATCACAGTTCCTATTTTACAGATGCAGGCACCAAAGTCCAGAAAGATGAACTAGTTTATGCCATATCTCACAACTAGGAGGAGCAGAAGTGAGGCTCAAATCCAGTGCCCAGTAAAGAATACTGCCCAATACTTACACCACTTACCTGAAATGCATTCTGCAAGGAAAATAGGGCTTTTTTTTTTTGCCTTTAATGATGAGTTAAATCTTTAAGTAATAAAGAATACAAATAAGTAGTTTCGTTTAGTCCTAGCCAGAAAAGCAAACATGATACTGGATTTCTTAAATATGAAATATATAAGAAGTGTGATGCTGTCATTTTGTTGGTTGATTTTTCCCCATAGAATCAGTTTTGTACTCATTTGGTTCAACCAGCCTTGAACTGAGCAGCCACTACAGCAAGCAATGTGGTAGACACTGAAGATACACAGAGTCAATGTCCAACACTTGTCCTAACAGTCCTTTGTGGAGACAAGCAAGCGAATAGCTAATGGCTCACAATATTCCAAATGCTGTGGTAGAGAAACACATACAGGATGCTAGGGAAGCCTGGAGAAGTTGGGTATGTCAGTTAAGAAAGATTTTCTGCAGAAGGAAGCATCTAAGATTAATTTTGAAGGATGAATAGGAGTTCTCCAAGAAACAAATAGGAGAAAGGAATTCTAGTAACATTCGGAGACACAGAGATAGAAGAGAACAGGAATTAATACAGTTTCCTGAGAGAGAGAGGAAAGAGGGAGGAGATCATTTTAAAAAGGAATGGAATGGAATCATAACAATGCCTAATGTTCACAGAGAGCTTCGCATGTGCAGGCGCTGTTCTAAGCACTTCACATATTCAGATACATTTAATGCTCACAACTACCCGGGGAGGCAGAAGCAATTATCAGCCCCGATTCTGCAAACAGACATTGGAGGCATAAAAATATTAAGCAATGTGGCCAGTATGCCATGTTTCATGAAATTTCCAGTGGCTTTCAACACTTTGCTATACCGCCTTTCAAAAAACGTGTGCTGGGGAAAGGGGGAGAGGGAGATGGAGAACATACAACCTTTCCAAAGACAGAAACAGAGATGAGCAAAGTTAGGAAACCCTGTAGACTTTGGAAAAAGGCTAAACCAGTTGAGGGATTTTATATTTCAGAGAAGTGGGCTGAGAAGGTGGTATGGTCAGTTAGCCTTCAAGCCAGCTGTGCTCCTCAGGAATGTTCTGACTAGTCAGAATCTTGCCAGGTTATTAGGGAAGCACATGAGGAAGGCACATGAGTGTGTTGGAATGCATAAACTCTTTGACTGCAGATGTTCAATAAATATTGACTGATAACAAATCATATTTAGTGCTATAACTAAGATTAATAAAATTAACTGGAAACATATTTAATGTTAGCATAGTTATGATTCACGGCTAACAGGCAAAAATTCAATGGTAGTTTTATACATTTTCTCTTCCCTTTTGTAAGGACTTCAGTGTAGATGAAGCTACTAAGAAGTTTCAGGTCAAATCTGCAGTCCACTTCTGACAAGGAGAAACAACTCTGTGATATTTTAATTGCTATTAAATATTACATTTAACATTTAAATTGTTATTATATATTAAAATTGTGGTATTTTAATGGTTAATCTCGCTCTCATTTTATTGTATTTTTCAGTGCTAATTTCCTCTTCATATCCACAGTTTCCTTTTTAAAAATGTTATTGCACTATATGTATCTTTGAAAATGACCACAGATTCTTTTGCAATGAGGTAAAGTATAATTAAATACATACATGAACCAGATGTTACTTGAAAATGCCTTGGAGATTTAGTTAAAAATAGTTTACCCCCAACCCAAAGACCTCAGATTATCCCCATGATTTCCACTCTCCTATGGGCCATGCCAGTTCAGGCCCATTTATTCATTATTTTACTCAAGTCTTCAACAAGTATTTATTGACCACCTACTACATCCCAGGCATTGTTATAGGCAGTAGCAACACAATGGTGAAAACCACAGGTGGAATTTACATTCTAGTAGGTGGGAAGCAGGTAAACAAGCAAACACCAGTAAAGGAAGAAAGTGCATGAAAGAGCTTTATAGCTAAAAGTTTAATGGAGAAAATGAAACAGGGTAGTGTGAGGTCCCATAATGTAGAGTGATAGGTAATCAGTTTTCCCTGAGGGGTCTGGAAAGTCCTCCCTGAAAGGTGCCCACTGACTGGGACCTGAATGTCCTGCTTAGTGGCCTGCAGGTCTGAGGGAGGAGTCCAGGCACAGGGAACCAGTAGGGCCTGGGCTTTGAGGCCCAGCTGAGCTTGACACCCTGAAGATGCAGGGAGGCCTGTGTGGCTGAGGTTAGCTGCACTCGGGAGAGAAGGGCTGAGAGAGGGATGAGCAATGGGCAGGGGTCGGATCACAAAGGACTTTGTAAAAACCAAAGAAAGAGATGGGAGTTTATCCTTAGTGGGGGTCTGAGGGAATCTGCTTTATGATTTTTAAAGACAACATTTTCTGTTTTGGGGAGAGAAGACTGTACAGAAGCAGGAGATCTTTAGAAGTTTCTTGCAGTTGCCAAAGGGACAAATAGTGGCTGCTGGACCTCCAGCAAGGTGTTAGGTGGACATGGATAGAAGGAGATTGAGGTGGGTTTGGTTTTAGATATGCTGTGAGAGATCAAACTTCCATCCTCAATCCCCACCTCTCCCCTCACTGACTTCTGTAAGAAGTTCTATTGCACCAAGGTTATAAATTTTATAATTTTACTTAAGATTTGTAGGGCTTGAGGGAGGAGCTCACTTTGGGGAATATGTGGGCATATTCCATGGGGCCCTTTTATCTCATTCTGCCCCTTTTAAGGGCCCATGTGATCTTCCTGTCTACGCAATTGCCCCAACATGTAATCCTGTCCCCATTGCCAGCTCTTCAGAGGCAGCAAGCCCCTTTGCCCAGGACCAGTTTGAGATCATTGTAAACATATTAAATCATATGGCAACCCATCCACATTCCACATTCAATATTATTTACATGTAGGTTGACTTATGGCTGACTAGGTGATATGCTGTTATGGTTTGCAGGATTTTAATTAGACATTTATTTTATGACTTACTTTGCTGTTGCCTAATCAAGTTTTTTTTTTTCAGGCCTCAAACATTGTACAGGCAATTGAAAAACCTGCCTCCGCTGTGCCTGTGGCCCTTCATGATTCAAACAGCTGTGACCAGGCCCATCTGTGTGGCCCAGGCTCGCTGGCATTCTGATGAGTGACATCGTCTCCATGCCACCGCACATGCACACAGAAGTGGTGTCAGCTGCTGCAGTGTCTGCAGGTTTCCATGACACCACCTACGATGTGCACACCTCCCTCCCCAATACTCCCCTCTTGCAAGGCCCCAGGGCCCGCAGGGCTTCGGAGGCTGCCTGCCTTCCTCATACGTGCAGGTTCCTCATCACTCCCACACTTCATTCCCAGGACCTTGGGCCTGGAAGGGTCAACCCAGAGCTTAGGACAGCAGAAATCCTGGGCCCTGGGTTTTGCATGGCTGACCCAGGGCAATGACATGGCCTCCACTGAGGACCCTGAGACCCGAGACTGGAGCTGAAAGTGGGTTGCAGGCCAGGCCAGCAAGAAAGCACCGTAAAAAAGGCTTCAGAACCCCCACTGGCAGGACTCCTGGGGAAATGAGATGGGGACAAAGCTGGAAACGAGAGGGAGAACACGGAGAGAGCAGGAGTACAGAGAAGGGCCACGGCAGGGACGCTGCTTGGAAGGCGGGCCTGAGCCTGGTGAATCCCACCAGGGCAGCCTCACCGGAGGACTGCAGCCCCAGCAGCTGCTGCGGTTTCCACGGAGGAGCTGCCCAGGCCACCCTGCCCCTGGCACACTCCCATACTTGTCCTCCCCATCTTTCTCCTCCTCGCAGAGGCAAGGGGTCCTCCCCACGGGTGCAGATCTCTGAAACTGAGACAGCAGATGGGTTTCGAACATGCTAGCTCTGGAACCAGACTGCAGGGGCTCAAATCCCAGTTCTGTGCTTAATCATCCGTGGGCCCTGGGCATATTTCATAACACACCTGTGCCTCAGTTTCCTCAGTTGTAAATAGGATGAAAGTACTTTCCTGCAAAGTACCTAGCCTATGATTAAGACTCCATAAAGGCTTAAATACTATTAGTTTTTAAAATTGTCAAAATGGGATCATAAAATTGTGGTTTATTTTAATGTTTACATTAAGAAATTATAATTGTAATTCAAAAAACACAGTGGTGTATAACTGTGTTATTCACAGGTAATTACAAGAGTTTTCTTTCTTTAATCCATATGTAGCACCTAAGAGGTAGTATGGTGCAATCATGGGAATGTGATTGGATCACCCATGGACCCTGGGCATATTTCTTAACATATCTGTGCCTCAGTTTCTTCAGCTCTAAAATGGGCTGGAAGTTTCTGCTTCACCAGGTTGTTGTGAAATTTCCTGCAAAATGCCTAGTACACAGTAAAGACTCCATAAATTCTTATTTATTATCATTTTAAAGAAGTTTAGAGTTAAGTGAGAAGCATCTGTATCCATGACTATGTTTGTAAGCTCATTTACAATGTCAAAATTCTGAATTTGAGGCCCTTTGCGAATATTTGTCCCCAGGCCAAATGCTTTCCCTGGCCCCTTTCTGATCCCCACTCCCACCCTCATTCATATCTTGAAATGGCTAGAGCAGATGAATAATGGGCAGTTGGAATAGACTCTACTTCCTGGCTCTCTGATTTCAAATTAGATTAACAGAGTTTCCTAGGTCTTTAATTCTATAATTGGGTGACAGATATATAGCTTAAAATGCAAACTTAGAGGGAGAAACAGTGCAAGGCTAAACCTCACTGGTCCGATAAACAACTGAAGTCAGACCAGTCCCAGAGGAGATGAAGACCTGCAAGGTCCCGGCCAGAAGCGTGGGGAGGAAAGGCAAGCCTCCCTCATGGCACAGTTTTGCTTGAACTCATGTTGTCTGTATGCCCAGTACAAGCGGTGGGTAAGACCTGCAAGGAGTGGATGATGTTCAACCAAATGGTTCCTCATGGTGACAGACATGACTCTAAGTTAGAGCAGCCTATACTGCAGGAGACTGAGAGGGATGCAAAGTTCACACTGCCCCACAGTTCCCTCTGCAAACCCAATGCTGCACACGAAGGGCTTTGTGGCTGCTACCCAGGGGAAGTTGCTCACAGAACTTTAAAAACAGGGGCCTTGGCAGCTCTCTGTGAAGCCCAGATGAAAGGCTACCTAGAGTAGCGCCGACTGGCTGACCTTTCAAAAGTCCTTTTATCCTTGAGAGTCTCTGGTTTTGATGTAGTGCTGAATATTTTTCAACTTCCTATCAAGAAAAGTCAGTAAGTATGTGAAAAACAAGGTCTGGTTCTGCACTAATTCCCTCAGACATTTTTAAAAGATTTAAAAAAATTGATAAACATTGTAGTTGCTCAATAAATTAGAATTCCAACAAGATAAGAAATTTAAATTTTTCTACTTTGCAAATCTAAGAGTTCAAAATTCCTATAAAGGAATACTTGGGCTGGGAGGTACCATTTTTTTAAATGGAGACAAGTCATTGATGCTCAGACCTTAGTAGGAACACAGCACATTTTTGTTGAGTGAATGACTTATAGAGGAACACAGCTTTCCATCTCTTAATATTAATTATTTTGGAGGAAATAAAGTCAATGAATAATGATGACAACTTAAAAAAATTGCTTACATTTATCGAATGCACTTTGTCACTGCTATCTGTTGCTGTGTAACAAACTGCTACACATGTAATAGTTTAAAACTATTATTTTATTATTTCTTAGGATTTTATGACTTCACGGGCTCAGCTGGATGGTTCTTCTTTGCCACATGATGTCAACTGGGGCTGGAACATACACGATGGATGGCTGTCTGCAGCCTCAGCTGGGATGGCTGGAACAGCTCAGGTTTCACTAGGCATTTCTCTTCCCAGGGGTTCTCCCCGACAGGATAGCCTAACTTCTTTATATGGTAACTCAGGTCTTTAAGAGCAAGTGTCCCCAAAGGATAAGCCCCTATGTGTATGTGTAAGCATTTATTAAGGCTCTGCTTCCATACCACTAGCTAGTATCCCATTGGCCAAAGCAAGGTGTCCAGCCAAATCCAGAGTCGATGTGAGAGGGCTTCAGCACCCATGGGCTTGAATCCCAGGAGGCCTGGTTCCTTTGGAGCCACCAGTGTGACAGCCCAGCACTGCACGGGCGTCAGACATTCCACACCAACATGTCCGCTTTAAAATCAAAACTACCCTATAAAGTATATACTACTTAGAATCTTCATTCCAAGATGAGAAAACCAAGGCAAAGAATGGTTATTGATTTTATTGCCTGAAGTCACACTGGTAAGATGTGACAGAGCTGGGACAGAAACTCTCTAACCCTGGAGCCTGAACTAATAACCTGAAGGCCCAAGCACAGAGCAGGAAATGATCAGCTTCTAAAAGTAAATGATAGCTCTGAAATATTTAGGGAATGTTTGATTTAAAAGTTTACACATTCAATAGCATTCTTTCCAACAGAGGTCATATGCATCTTACCTCCTAAAAGAATTGTAAACCAAGAGAGGTTAGAGCCCTAGCTTGATGGGTTCTCTTGACCTGGGGTAGAATTTTTCTTCTCTTTGAGTCACTCAGCAACTTAATTTCCTCAACTGTAAAATGGGAATGATGATAATATCTAACTTGAAGGATGGTGGTGAGGGTTAAATGAGATAATATAGTGAGTATACAGTACCTAGGATGCTCTTGATGCATAGGACATACTCAGAAACACGTATGAGTGTGCATACTAGACATACTGACCGTGGCGGGAAGTACATTTTAGTGGATTCATGATCTTCTGCATAAGCTCACTGGAGAATGATTAGGGCAGTGAATTTTAACCACAGCAAAGCCTGTTTTGCCTGCCCACAGCTGGGAAGCATGGTCCAGAACAGGGTGGGAGAAATTACTTGTCTGGAAAACCCAATTTAGGAACAACAGAAAAATAGACACCAGGGTGTCTGGAAAACTCATGCTGGTATCCTCATAGAACTAGTTTTACTAATCCAACCTGACATAACCAGGCTCTCCTATCTGCAAAATTAATCCAGCTCTAAGAATAATCTTTTTTGGGCATCCCCCAAACTCAGAGAATCTTGTACTAGCCCAGTAAAGATCAATTGTTTCATCCTGGTCACCTTCTAGTAGATGCAACTATTTTGTCTCTAGTGAAAATGTGGAAAAAGGAAGAAAAGAAAAACCAATTAGTCATGGGTAACTTTCCAAACCTTAGTTTCCATTGTCTGGTTGTGCCAGCAGCTGTCTGCCGGTTTTGAGGCAATTTACAGCTGGAAGAAACAGGACTCCACATTTCTTCCTTTGGGGCCTGAATGATGGCTTTTTCCATGGTATTATGGTCACAGTTCTATACTTGAGTTATGGCAGCTTTAAATTACAGCCACAATATTATGGGAAAAATGATAAATCCCTCACTGCCTCTTTTATCTCCAAAGCAGTTGGGAAATGAGGAGGAGGCCACTTACCCAAAAGGAATAAAGTGATGGTGGGGGATGTGTCTGGGTCAGAAAAGGCAGCTGGCAGCAGGCTTTCCTGAGATGCTCTCCAGTGCTAACACATCATACAAATCTCTCTCTCCCAGATACAGGAGGCAGGACAAAGTGAAGGAAGATAAGTGAGGAAAATTTTTAAATCTGCTCATTTTACTTTATTAACTGATGGTATATTGCCCATACACTGATCTCTGAGGTCTCAGCTATACTCCTCCCAAGGCCTAGTTTTTGTTCTTTTTAGGGCAGATTCCCATAATTCATTAAATGTGTGTGTCTCACTCTCTCACATGCCTGATTAACCTCTGAGTGTGGTATCTCACTCAGAGGACTGTGGTATGGTGTCTATCATCATAGTTGTGTAAGTTCAGGTACAGTGTTTAACCTCGTTGAGCTCAGTTTGGTCATCTGGGAAGTGGACACTTCCATCACAGTGTTACTGGGGAACTAAATGCCGTTGTTGGCACCTTCCTTCCTCTCGCCCTTCTTCCAGACTCTGTGTCGCTTCTGCATCCCATCTCCTTCTGAGATGGCTTGCCTTCTCTCCATTGTCTGACTGATGGGTCATCATTCTCCCGAACCATGACAGGAGCTCCGGCAGCAGTCCCTGCCTCAGAAGGAAAGGACTCTTCCAAAAGCTTGCTCACCGTCCTCTGCCTAAAGCCCTCGGCTCAGCCCCATTGGCTACAGCAGGAGCACCCAAGGGTCTGCAACCTGGCCCTGTGGACCGCCACCCTCTAGTCCTGCTCTGCCCCCCACCTCTGCACATGGAGGTCCTGATTTAGTGAGGCAGTCAGCTGGCGGAGAGAGAACAAAAGTTTTTTGTCAGATGGCAGAATTGAGGATCCAAAAAATTCTTGCAACTTTGTGGTCATGAGTGTGAGCGGTGGACAAAGCTGAGATTTTTGGTTGAAGTGTTTGTATGGAATTTGTGTTTGGGCCTCCTATCTTTGTCCTTGGAAGACCCTTAGAGGCCAAGCCTGATTTCTGAACAAATGCATTTCCTTGCATCCTTTCCCCAACTTAAGAATTCAATTATGTTTTATTCTGTTAATTATAACTGTTATGTTATAACTGTTAAATTATAACTGTTCACTATAATAAAAAAAAAAGAAAAGGAAAGCAAACTATATTTTCTTTATTTGATTAGAAAATTCCAAGGAATTCTAGTTCTGGGAAGAGACAAAGTACTTTGGAGCCTAAGGGAGCCTAAGGGAGCTAGCTCGTTAAGGGACAACTGGGGCAAAGCTGTGTGGCACAGTGATGACCTTCTTGGGGTGCAACACCCCCACTCCACGTGTCTCCTTCAGTGGTGTTAGTAGGGCTTCACTCCCAGTATTTTAAGGAAAAAAAGAAAATCATTTGCATTTTTATTTTTAAATTATTTTCAGGGCTTTGTAGTCTACACAGAAGAGAATCAGAATCTGAAGGACAACTTTGAAAACCACACAAGAACAATAGACTTTTATTCAGTGATAAAAAGGGACAAATTGCTAACACATGCAGATCCAAGGGTGGCTCTCAAAAGCATCAAGCTAAGTGGAAGAAGCTAGATACAAAAGGTTACATGCTGCATGACTCCATTTATATAACATTCTGGAAAGGCAAAACTGCAGGGACAGAAATCAGATCAGAGGGTGTAGGGAATGGGGGTGGGAAAGGGGATTGACTATAAAAGGGCGTGAAGGAATTTGGGGGGCGATAGAGCTAATCTGTGTCTTGATTATGGTGTTATTGCAAGAGTATCAACACTCATCTAACTGCACATCTAGAAAGGTAAATTTTACTGTATGCAAGTCATATCTCAATAAACCTCAAACACACACACACATTCACAATGATCCCGCTAGGACTGGATAGAAACAGAATTTGTGGAAGTGTCTAGGAAATGGCCTATATTTAAGGTACTGGGGCAGATTTCATTTGTAAAAAAGGTTCTGCTGCTAAAAACCTTTGGAAACCACTGGATAAGATTAATACCCGTGGGGCAGCTGAGATTTCTTAAGCGAATAACGCTTACTTTATATTGTTTTTTCCAAATGTACTTTACTACATACAAGACAGAAACCAGAAGAAGGGAAAAAAAGAAGACTGTATATATTTGCTTTCCCTGAGTAATCCCCAAAGGGTTTTCTGTCCCTAGAATTCAGCCTTAACAAGAATGCTGTGCTCTCTAAATACAGTAGCAAAGGTTTGGAAGCCATCTATCTTTGCCAGCCTGGATAGGCGGGCTAATAGACACCCCTCAGTGTGAACAGATGCAAGGCAGTGAGGCCTTTGCTCAGCACCAAGGGGCACCCAAAAGGCTTTCCTGCCCCCCACACAGCCAGGGGAGCCCAGCACTCAGAGGACTTGGGAAAGTTCTGTAAGCCTGTGAAGCTGACGGAGTAGATCGTCCCTAAGCTGGGGTTTGGCTCCAGGTACCAGGCCACTCTCCTGAATTCCGGTTGTGTAACACTCCCATCCGAAGGCCCTTCCATGAGGTAAGCACCCCTCTTTTACCACAGTCCCACCCTGCTTGCTGTTGCCTTCACCCAGGACTTCTCCCTTTCCTGACCGAGCCCTGCAGGTGTTGATGTTTGTGAAAACTGTTAGGGTTTGCTGATAAATATTGGGACTCAGGGTAATCATTGGAAGACAAAATTCCTTGCTCAATCATCTAGACTGCCTGTGTCATCCCCCCTTACCCGGCAGTGCCCTAACCGGACTCCTTTTCCACCCTCCAAACCCCCCTTGTTGGCTGCTGGAAGCCTCCATCCCTCCGGCTCCTCCTCCTCCCAGATGCTAGGCAGCTCCCTGTCCTGTCCCCTCCAGGGGCTGAGCTGGCAGCAGCTTCCCTTTGTGGCCAGTTCCCACAGGCCTCACCGCCAGTTTTGCTTGCCTGATCCTGCTTACATGTGTGAGGAGTCCTTTCTCACATTCTTTTCAGTTAAACCCTTTCATTGTTGAATCTTGATTTCTGTCAGGGTAGTGACCATTCCACCTCCCCAGTCCCAAATTCTGTAATGACTTCTTGGTGCACTTAGGATAAAATCCACACTCCTTCCTGCCCACCCCCTTGACTTTATCTTCTACTACTGTCCTCTGGTCTGTTAATCTCCATTCTGTTTGAACTCTTTGCCACCTGGGCCCTTTGCACCTGCCATTCCTGGTCAGGAATGTTCTCTTCCCCATATATTTGTGCCCCTGCCACCTTCTCATTAGGGTGACAGATCAGATGTCTCCTCTTCAGAAAGGCCTTTCTGGGCCACTTTAGGGAAGTAGCCCTCCTCCCCTAGACCCTCTCCATCTCATTACCCTATTTTACTTTATTAAACCCCTATCACTGTCTAAAATTATATGAATTATATTTGTGATCCTGTCTGTTGTCTGTCTCTCCTCCATGCTAATGTCAGCTCTGTCTGATTTGTCACTGTAGTGGTCAAGGTCACAGAAAAAAAGCAATGGTGACGCACTTCAACTGAGTCAAATTAGAAGATTTTAATAAAGGAATCATTAAAAAAAAATAAAGGCAGCAAAGGGTTGTGCAATAAATATCCTGCCGCTTGTAACACCAGGGTAACCCATGTCTGCCAGAACTCTGACAGGGGAGCAGCGTGGAGAGGGCTGCCTGGTGACGGAAGCTGGGGCCTTTAGTTGCAAACCCACAACAGTCCTGCAGGGAGGCAGGTTTGCTGGTCGCTCTCATCCTTCCCTACCTTCCGATCTCCTGCCAGTGCCTCCCATTATCTGATGGGAAGTTGGCGGGCAGTCCATACAGGTCTGCTTCCCAGGATGGGAACAGGCGAGGAACATGAAGAGTACATCTGAGGAAGTGAAGACATATGGCATGGCCACTGGATTTGCTAGGCTCGGACGGTGCTTGACACCAGGCCCATCTCATTTTATAAGCACAGGAGCACCGGCACCGTTTACCTAGACCTGGGCAACAGGGCAGCTCCTCCTGGCAGCGGGATCTCGGAGAAGGTGATATGGGATGAATCCATGTATTCCTGTGGGTTTGGCTCTAGGCTCGGGGGGCTGGTGGGGAAGATCAACTCCCTCCTGAACATGGGACAATCAGGACAGATAAAGTCACTTGATGGTGGGCTTCCTGAATAAGGCCACCAAGATCTCACCCACGGCCCTATAAGGTTGAGAAAGAAAAATTCTATGGCTGGTAGGCTGTGTGTCCTGTGCCAAGGGCATTTCTGAAGTTGGAGAACAATCTCTATTTATATGCAGTGTGGAAACAGGAGCTTGTTTTGCATTGTGTTCAGAGGCAGAGGAATCAGGTAGCAAGCTGGCAACATTTCTGATTTTTAAGGCATACAGAGCTCTCCAGACTTTGTGGGGGTAGGAACAAGATCACCCTTCTACAGGGTGAGTGGTTGAATGCAGAAGAGGCCAAGTCATTATACACTGCTGCCATCAGCTTGTAGCTAGGTGTGGAGTTCCTGTAGTGACCTGTATGGGGAAGGCATATCTAAGTGGATTTTTAATCAGAAACGCCCCCACTTGAGTGCCCACTACTTATGGGAAATGGAACAAATTCACAACAAAGTGAAGACAGAAAGTTTGCTTTGGACAGTAGACAGAAGAGGAGCCACAGATACACGACAGAGAACCATTTACAAGGGGGCATGTTACATTACCAAGGGTGGAGTGGGAGACACTTGTCAAAGGGTTTGAACACTGAGCTGGAGAATAAATGACATGATGAAAACTTCAGCCAGAACAATTTTCCCCATTTCCTTACTACAGGGCAGGTTGAAAGAGGAAGTGATCTGGGACAGCTGTAAAAATGGAGAGGCGGGGGGCAGACAGGACAGACTGCTGGGGTCCACAGCTCCGTCATTCCCAATTATGCCTGACAGCTGCATTGTGCCATTCATTCCAGAAACAACAGAGCTGCAAACAGCTGTTGAATGCTGTGCCACAGCATTTACCTAGCAAATTTAATTTCCCAACACACCTTTCTGTTTGATCCATTCCATATCATTTGCATAGAATAATGTTTTGGCATTGCTTTCAGTGGCTATGGTGTTAGCTGTGTTACAAAAAGAAAATGAAATAAATAACAGGAATAAAGAAAAAAAAAAGGAAAAGGAAAAAGAAACACCAGCAAGTGTTAATTTCTTGTAGGAGTTCTGCCTCCCATGGGGCACGCAGCTGCCCGCTTGTTGATTGATGACACACTGATCCACCAAAAAAAGAATAAAACCAGGAAGTCCGTGTTCTTGGGGAACATTAACTTCAAACTTACCCAATGCTGAACTTGTTCTTTCTTGTCATAAACTGCCCTGAGGCACCAGCTGACGATTAAGAAAGGTACTTTCTATATGGAATTTGCACTTGATAAATGGGCTCTTCATTTATTCAGCATTGATGGAACCCTTCGGTGCTAGGCGTGGAAGGCAGATATAAAGATTGGGCAGATGCTCCTGAGGAGCTCACAGTCTGGCGCGTGGGGACACAGTCGTGGCATGGGACCTATTTATTAGGAGACACTGCTGCCGGAGGCTGGGGCTGGGGGTGTCAGGGGAAGTGTTACAGGGTCTCCGCTTGCCTCTCAGATCTACCCTCCACTTGCTCTGTGCCATTTCACTTCCTCACCATCCTCCCACCTCCAGCCTGCCGGCTGGCCTGCATGACCCCCACCCTGACAATTTCTTGCTTTCAGCCCCCTGGGGCTGGCTTGAAAGGCCTGCATCAGTGAGCTCCTGTACCTGCTGCCTCCAGTTGGGGCTGGTCTGTGGGGCTGAGGGGTCAATCCTCTGGGATCCCTTCTGTCAGAATCATGGCAGAGTGGCTGTATCTGCTCCTGAAGGGCACAGCTCCTGTCAGGTAGCCTTTACCATACAGCCCTTTCCTCTGGGGTTCACTAACCTTCTCTCCCCTGGCCCTTTGTAGCTTCTGGGATGGTAACAGTACTCCCGGCCACAGTTCTCTTAAACCATTTTTGGTTTCCTAAAACCCTGCTCACACCTTTATCACTAGTCCCTTTACTAATTCTCCCAGTTACTACGGATACAGTGCCATCCCCTTCCTGCTGGATCCTGACAGTTATGGAAGACTTCCAGAGAGAGGTGACACCTGAGCTGAGTGTGGAATGGTGAGCAGAGTTATTTGGTGAAGGGGGGAAAGGGTCCATTCAGGAGCAACAAGCAGCCCATGGGAAGAACGAAGGGAAGAGAGCTCAAGGGATGCTCAGAAGGCAGCGCATGACACCTGGCCTCTCCTTCCCCTTCATCCCCAGCTTCCTGGACACCGAGGACACCGAGCCCTGTCCACCCTAATTCCTCACCATCTCTCTGACCTTGCAGCTGCTCTCCCTCTCCAACACCCTAATAAATTCTTGCTGCGGTTATACACCAGCTTTGAAATCATTCTCATATCCCTGTGAAAAACCCTTTGCTGTTGCCTCATAACCTTCAGAATAAATGCAAACTGCTGGGCAGGGACGTCATGTCCCTCAGCCCCCAAGGATCTGGGTGCTGCCTACTTGTCTCCTGCCTGAGCCACACCAAGCCCGTGCCCCAGCGCCACACGGAGCTCCCTCTGCCTTCCCACTCCACCTCCCTCCTGTCCTCTAGGCTCATTCTGTTCATCCACAGGAAGCCTCTGGCTTTGCCCATCTGTCCTCAGTGCCCAGCCCTGCCCCCTTTGCCATGTCCTGTGCGCCCATAGTGCCCCACACTTTTCTCTATCATAGTCTGACTCACAAAAAGCGTGAGGTTTCCTTTGCTCCTCTGTCTCTACTCTAAGATACAGGCTTCTAAAGACAGGGGATGGATCTTATTTTCCTTATATTCAGGCATACTGCACATAGTAGGTGCTCAACTAATGTTATTGACTAGTGAAATAACTGCAACTAATTTACTAGGGGTGGAATGTGATGAGCAAGGGAAAGAAAAGAGAAGGTAAATGAGGTGAGGATGGAGGCAAGCAGGGTCCATATGAGAACAGACACAATAGGCCAGGGCTTTATCCTAGGGCAGTTGGGAGCCATGGAGGGTCTTAAGCAGGGGTGATGGCTGGATCAGATGTGCATCTCATGCAGCTCTCTCGGGCAGCACCAGTGAGTCAGACAACCATGGAAGATGAAGATGGTAGTGATGGGGGCAAGAGGCATGCCAGCCTGTGCCTAAACAGGGCAGAGTGAATGGAGGGCTCCCAAGTGGAAAATCCTTTGAGTCCATGGAGATGAGTAGCTGTGGCATAAATGCAGAGGCAGAGAAAGGCAGGTGTACTTCCGGCCAGGGACCTGACTGGCCATCCACAAGACATGGAGCTACTTACTATATATAAAACCTCAGCCCACAGAATAGAAGCCTACAAACTCAACTTGTAGCATGAGGGTTAAGAGCACAGGCTTTGACATCAGAAGGAGCCTCACAAGGATAGAGACTTTGGTTTGTTCACTGCTGTTTCTCAGTGTCCAGGACAGAGCCTGGCACACAGCAGATGCCCAAGAAATATTTGTGCAACAAATGAAATCCCAGGTCCACCATTTATTAACCATGTGATTTCAGCTTTTTTAAAAAATTTTTTGTTCCTGTATGCCTTCGTTACTTTTTCCATAAAACAAGAAATAATTATAGTAACTAACAGAGGGCTGGCACGATGATTACATGAGAATAAAACATCTAAGCAGATTGCTTGAACTACGGCAAGCTCTCTCAGAATAGCGCAGAAGTGAAAAACCCTGGCCAACCCCAAAAAGAGAATTTCCTTCTAGAATTCCACTTCTTTGCCCTTAGCTTTCAAAATGCAAATGGGCAACTTACCCATTAGACAAAGGGCCTTCAAAAATGTTTCCTTTCTTTTAAAATTAGAAGAAAAAGGAATAAAATAATAATTAATATGTAATAATTGTAGTCATCTTTATATCAGTGCAGTTATAAAATCTGATTTTAAACTTTTTTTAAGGGCTTAGAGCCCAAGAAAGTCATAATGTGTCACTGTTTCTCTCATTGTCCCGCTCTTGTTATTTCAATGGATAATTTGACTCAGAACTTGATTTTAAAAACAGTTACTAAGCCAGAATGAGAGGGGCTTCCTGAGATTGGGTGCCCACCAGGTACAGTACTAAGTAAAGAAGAGGCAGTGAATGAGGATGATAAAAAGATGGAATAACCCAGAGAGAAGTACTGTGTCCTCACACAGCCGATGATGTGGCTGGGTGGAAAGTTCCTAACACATGACCCCAGCATGATGAGCTCTGTGTGTCTGCAGGAAGGTGACACGGCACTGTGACATCATGTCATCTTCCAAGTCAGGAGCCTGAAGCTAAAAAAAAATGTTCCTAACATATAAATAATTAGACATAGTATAATAGAGGTATGATTTTCCTTCTTGATATTTGTAATGGATTATGTCAGAATTAATCTTAATTTTGCTGCAACATCTCATACATAATCTCGAAAGAAAAATAATAATGTGTAAAGTGTGAGGACATCAATGGGGTTTACAACACAATTATTCAGATAAAATTTCAACCACTTGGGCAAACAGAAAAATAGAAGGAAATTATCAGAATACTTCCACAGGTGTTCAGTCACCTCTGGGATGGAGCGCAATCAAAACTGGCCTTTTTTAATTTAAAATGCTCTTTTTAAGGCTAGAAAAGATACATGTTAAAATATCAGCAGTGTTGGAAATACAGGTAATTGTTTCTTCTCTATATCTTTCTAGCCTTTTTTTTAACTTTCTCTTTTTATTCTTTATTCTTTTCTAACTAGGAAAAAACTATTTCTACCTTTTAAATTAGAATCCAAGAAGACTGTCAGATGCCCATTAGACAAAGTTTTAAGAAACATTTCCCCTGAACATTTCTTTCATTGAAATTCAATGTGATTTTGAGAAACTAAACAAAACAAAAGCTATTGCCATAACTTTGACATCGCCAAGATTTTACTAAATCATTTCCCCATTAGACCTGCTTCTCCTCCCTGCTTCACTCATTGTGACCATTTTTGAGTTCAGAAACTTAGGCACTTGTTTCCCAAATCAATGGGTTGCAATGGCTATAACAGCCTCATGGCAAAAATGAGGTTATGTTTTGGATGGGCTGAGGGGAAAGGCATGCCAGGCAGGAGGAATTGTGTAGACAAAGGTGGGGAGTTGAGACTATACACAGTGTCTTTGGAAAATAGTGATGAGACCCTAGGGAACAAGTGGAGAGTTTGGGAGGGTTTGGTGGGAAGTACAATAAAGTGGGCCAGATTAGAGGACCTTCAATTTCAGACTGAGGTGTCCTCAGGTTATCTAAGAGGTGATGGGGCCATTGGGTTTTTGAGTAGTGAAAGGACAAGAGGTAATTGAAATTTTAGAAATTTCGAGCTGAACGCAAAAAGATCAGTTTTACTATTGCTGTTCATATCAGGGATGAGAAAAGTCTGGATTAAGACAGAAGTAATGAGAAAGAGAGGAAAGAGCAACCAGTGAGAGACCTTCTGCAGTAGTCAGGGTGCTCTAGAGAAACAGAACTAATAGAATATGTGTTTTTTATTATATTATATTATTTATAATTATATAAATATATATTTAATAATATAAGTATATATGTTTATTTATGTTTATATTACATATTTATTATCAGGAATTAGCTTATTTGGTTATAGAAGCTGACAAGTCCCAAGATCTGCAAGTTGGGGATCTAAGAGAGATGAAGGTGTTAAGACTCAGGAAAACCCGATGTTTCAGTTCAAGTCCAAAGTCAGGAAAAGACCAACGTCCCTAGGGAAAGGCAATCAGGAAGGATGCATTCCCACTCTGGTGGGTTTGAGCTATTCAGGCCTTCAACTGATGGGATGGGACCCACCACTCCTGGACGGGACTCTGTACTCACTTGACCAATTCAATTTACTCCAACAAGTTAAATGTTAATCTCATCCATCCAGAAACACTCTCACAGACACATCCAGAAGAATATTTAACCAAATGTCTGGGCACCCTGTGACCAGTCAAGTTGACACATAAACATTAACCATTATACTTTCTAAAGAAAAAAATTTCCCATTTGCATTCAGGATGATCACCTGCAAGGAGGATGCCACAGGTTTCCTCTCACCTGGGGAAGACACACCCCCTGACGTCTCAGACGCAGGCCTGACACTTCCAGCTCACAAGGGCAGAGGCTGAGCAGTCGGCCACAGCCCTGGGGCAGACCTCACAGTTATGGCTATCAGCCAGAAGCACAGGCTTATCTGTCCAGACACACCTCAGGACATCCCACCAAGCAGGAGCTATTGTTGTGTTCTCTCCCTATACAATTTTAAGATAAGAAAAACCCAGAAGAGGAACATTTAAGTAACTTGCTAAAAGTCTCACAACTGTTAAGTGCTGAAGTCAGGACCAAGAGGGGAAATAAACTCCTGAGCACCCACCAGGGATTGGCAATGGGCCAAGTCCTCAGGATACCGTGGTTAATCCTTTAGTAACCCCAGAGGCTATTATTATCCCCATTTTATTGATGAAGAAACTGATATTTACAGAGATTAGGAATCTCACCCAAGGTAGGCAGATAACTCAGGATTGGAGTTCATGTCTCTTTGATTCTAACGCTCTAATGCTCAGTTCACTGATGTAGGACAAGTCACACAAACACAGAGGAAAAAATTAAAGACAACCAAGGACAGTGAGTCAATTCAGACTGAATGACTGGAATAAATGAGCCAAGAAATTCTGATTCACTCTTTGATATCTGTAAGGATAAAGTCCATTGCCCCACTGCTTAGCCCTGCAGTTTATCTCAGGCCTGTCTCCTCAGCCAAGACCTAGTGGGTTTCCTCTTCCATCCCACCCTCAGACTTGTGTTCAAATACTCAGGGCTTGGAACCAAGAAGGGCTGGACATTTTTTGATCACAACAGAGAGGAACGAGTGTTAGCAAACTGAAAGCAGAAAGCCCAACTGACAGATGTACTTACACTTTGTACAATGCCTCTTCCCTTAAAAACCGGGCAGCCCTGATTCACCAGCTGTCTGACTAATTAGCACAACGTTCTTTGGACACACAGAGCTCAGAAGCCTCCACCAATCCAAGTAAGATCAGCTCTTCGGCATTGCTTCTTCCTCCCTGGCAGACCAACATCTGAATGGAAGGCTCTTTGGCTAGGATGTTAAATATAATTTCTTCAATGTGGAGAGATCAGTGGATGAATAAACAAAAGAACTAGAAGTTTACTGGGAATTCAGTTCATCTTTTCTGCTAGTTTCACTCCTGTATGACCTTGCAGAGGAGGGATAAGAAACTAAAAACAAAGTCAATTTGTTGGGACCATATTATTCAGGTTTACACAGAAATAAAACATTTGTTACATCCCTCTCCTACATTTACCTGGTTTCCTGGAAATTCCTTTTATGATCCTAGCGTCTCACTACCCCAAATTTTAAAATTCCACAGAAACACAACTAACATTTATATGACATAAAAACAGATCAGATTAACCTGTGGGAGGTATTCTGACCCAGTAAATGATGGTTTCCTATCCCCTATCCCCTCAGCCAAGTCACATTATCCACATTTGTCTGCACTTTCCCCATAAATGTGACTGAAGGCTGTCTATGACCCCCAGGAGGAAGTATTTCATTTTCTCACACCATACCTCTGATTTGGCACTTAAATCCATGCAGAGAGGGCCTCTGTGAGACTAGAGAACATAGAATTGCATGCCTTAAGGGAGTGTTCTCTGTGTACAGTCCTCTCTCTCCAGTTGATTTGCCTAGTCCCTGAGGGTAGGGGGCATGCCCTGGGCACCTCAGAGCTCCCACATGGAATCTACCTTGGGGCAGGCATTCAATGCAGAGGTTAGAAGTTCCAGCCCAAGAGAGCAAGTCAGGGAGTAGCCAGGATGGCAGCAAGGGAAAGAGAAGCCCAATACAGAGGAACATCTACAACTCGGGAGGAAAGTGCTCCCATAATCCCGTGATAGCCTGACTCAGATCTGAGCTAGTCACCAAGTCCCAAAGGTGCAGGAACAAAGCCCAAAGTGGTGTCAGGTGGCTGCAGTGGGGAGAGGAGGCTGCAGCCTCTTGGCAGTTAATGAACTGGCTAAAGGGTTCAAAGAAAACAGCAAGTTGTGCCCGCCACTCCCTGCAAAGGACTGATAGGCCTTGGAAACAATTGGTGGAGTTTCAGTAATTATCAAATGTCCTCTGCCCCTTGATTGTGGGTAGCACTGATCTCTGACACAGTCTGTAAGTCCTGGCAGGCTTTGAGAGGGCAGAAAACTCACTTGCCTTTGCGTCGGTATTTCCATATTTAAGATGGTTGTCTCAGCTGCTATTTTGGAAACAGTGTCACAACTAAGCTATGAGTGCTTCTCTATGATGTTCCTTTGTAGTTGACACTCTGTGTTGTAAAAGACACTTTGTTGTTCTTTGTTTCAAGAGGTGACCCATCTAGATAGTTGGTTGTGGTAATGATTATAAAGCAGAAGGATTATTTAATTTGCGTTTAAGCAAGAAGCCACAATCACTGATTTTCATTTTGAAAAATACCATGCTTGTTGCAAAAACCATACATTTTATAGAATGTTTGGTAGTAAGGGTGGCTCCAGAATTTCCACACAGGAGGTGCTCAGAATTCTAATATGCTTGGAAATAGAAGAGGCTGGAAGCTGGATTTGCGTGGCACCTTTCATAACACTGAGCTAACCTCAGTTGTCCATTATCAAAGAATGAGAGGAGATTGAAGTCCCCCAAACTAAAACGTCCCTCTTTCTGCCCCTGAGCCTTCACTGCTTAGCTTAACCCTGCATTTCATCAAGATCCAGTCTTTTCCACCAAGCTCCTCCCAAGCAAATATTATTTGCTTTTAGCATCTCAGATCAACTTTGCTGATTTTCAATATGTTTACTTCAACCTTCAATTTAAACAGCAATATGAGTTACCCTTGACACCCCTCTTTGGAACCCACCCTCTCTTCTGCATCCCCCACAGTCACAGCCTGAAATCAGGCCCCCATCATCTCTCTCCTAGACTATTGTAAATACTCCCACATTCCCTCCATTCATCCTGTTGCCTGAAGGGACTCTCTGAATGGGTACGGGAACAAATCACTCTCATGCTTCAGTAGTTCTCTGCAGTGTCCAATCTGACTTCCTTAGCATGGCATCTCTAGGCTTTTATGACGTGACGACCCCTGCCTACCATTCTTAGGAAAATGAAAATGATTCTTTCTGTTGTGGAGGTTAACAATGTAATGAAGGCCTTTGTAGAGGGTCTCCAGAGTTAGAGTTTTCTGAACACACTTCAGCATTTTGCAGCTGCCCCAGATGACTTCTGCTTGCAGAGAGAGCAATCCCTACCCAAGAAATAATGACCATCATTTGATTCTGTCCACAAATGAGCTCTCTAAGGCTCTTCCCAAGGACAGTCCTACAAGGGAGTATGGGACCGGTCAAATCAGGGGAGGTCACGTGGCATTCCTTTCCTAGGTAATTGTCTTTACCTTGATGGCAGGCAAAGGTTTAGGGAATACTCATTAGTGTTCCGAAAGATTTGAAGAACTAAAATGTAAATAGCCAATCTAATTACCAGCATTATTCAGAAGCTCTTGACTCAAGAACAATCCTATTAAACAATAAAAGAAAGAATTCCATGTGGCCCACTTGAGCCCAGAGCTGTTGAGGTGCTGGGTTGTCCAGAGGTGACTTGTGCACTTTGCCTTGCACTTGGCAGCTGAGACCTACAGGGATACTTCCTCTGTGGGCCTTGGGATCATACAGATGAAGTATTAAAGATGAGTGGAGGTGGTAGCAAGCAAGCTCCAGCACTGAGGGAGAGACCGATATTGGCCTGAGAACCAGCGAAGTTGGAAGGGGCCAACCCTTGGCAGAATGACCAAGTAAGGAAATGGAGTTTCTCTCCTGGGCCACAGCCTCCTGTTTGGGGGCCCCTCCAGGACACCTAATCAGAGGGATGTGGAGACAAGGGCAACACTGGATGTCAACAGAGAGGACTGCAAATCCCTTTAACTATATGATCTCATGCAGGGATTGTCAAACTACATATGGCCTGTGGGCCAAATCCATGCTAATACCTGATCTTGTGAATAAAGTTTTATTGGAACCTATAACCACTCTAGTTCATTGACCAATTGTCTATGGCTGCCTTTATACCACAGCAGCAGAGCTGAGCAGCTGCAACAGAGACCATACAGTTCTCAAAGATTAAAACATTTATTATCTGATTATTTACAAAAAGAATTTGCAGACCCTTGGCCCAGAGCAACTGACTTAACCTCACTTTCTTTATCTATGAAATGTCAATAATAACATTATTCCAAAATTTTTTATGGTAATGCCAGTAGGTGTTAAATAAAAATAAATATGCACATGTGGAAAACACTACATTAAAACAACATTGGATTTCTTTACTGTCAGCCCTGTCAGAGACTTTAAGAAGCCAGTAAGTGAATATGCCCTGCATTTCCCAAATAAACTTAACCTTGGAATTTTGTTGTCATAGAGTAATAATATACAAGATGGTGGGGTGCACATACGTCAAGGGCATGCAAAGACTACTGAGGGGATACAGGTAGTTTAAAAGGAATCAATTTCCATATCTACCTTAATTCCAGATATTTTCTTTCACAAAACTGATACACCTGAGAATAAGACTGCCTTCTCACTACTGTGGCCTTTCCCCTTTATAAGACAGAGGCTGGCCTCTCACTCACTCCAAATCTTACCATGAAGCCTTGCACTGGGGTCCAACAGCAAGAGGGCTGCTAAAGGGGCAAGGATTGCACAGAGCTTACTGCTCAGGAGAAAGGACAGGTAGATAAAATTGTCCAGGTGCACTCTGCCGAGCAGGTTGGGAACTTTCTCAATCTTCAGGTGCTCCAGCTCCCTGGCTGGCTATATAGCTCCGAAGACCCCCTCCGTCATATTCATATGCAGCCTACTGTGCCTTTCTCCTGGCCAGCCCCACCTGGTTCACAAACCGGCAAACTCTACCCTGGTGTTAGGCCCGCCAGAGGGAAGCCCCATCTACAGCAACTACAAACGCAAAGCATAGAGGCTTATACCTGTGTACTCAGCCCACTGGTTCTGACAGTGGAGGCAGGCATAGCAGCCAGGAAGCAGGAAACAGCTCTTTCCTCCCCCCAGGCACCAATATGGCTCCCCTGCCACACAGGACATTGCTTCAGAGGCTGAGCAGCTCCAGAAAGTAGAGCTTGTGGGCACTAGAGGGCACCATATACAAATATGAAATGCAAAAGGAACCTGGTTCAGAGTAAAATTATGAGTACAACCCCTGAGAAAGATTCAAATGAAATCAACCTCATGAATCTTCCTGAAAGGGATTTCAAAATAAAAATCATTAACATGCCCATGGAGGTACAGAAAGATATTCAAGAACTCAGGGATGAATTCCGGTCAGAGATCCAATCATTGAAGAGCACAATGGAGGGTTGTAAAAGCAGATTAGATATGGTGGAGGAGACAATAAATGAAATAGAAATTAGAGAAGGGGAATACAAAAAAGCTGAGGCACAGTGAGAAAAAAGGATCTCTAGGAATGAAAGAATATTGAAACAACTGTGTGACCAATCCAAATGGAACAATATTCACATTGTAGGGGTAACAGAGGAAGAAGAGAGAGAAAAAATGATAGAAAGTGTCTTTGAGGAGGTAATTGCTGAAAACTTCCCCAATCTGGGGAAGGAGATACTCTCTCAGGCCATGGAGGTGCACAGATCTCCCAGCACAAGGGACCCAAGGAAGACAACACCAAGACATATAGTAATTAAAATGGCAAAGATCAAGGATAAGGACAAACTATTAAAAGCAGCCAGAGAGAGAAATAAGATCACATACAAAGGAAAATCCGTCAGGCTATCATCAGACTTCTCAGCAGAAACTTTACAAGACAGAAGAGAGTGGCATGATATATTTAATGCAATGAAGCAGAAGGGCCTTGAATCAAGAATACTTTATCTGGCAAGGTTATCATTTAAATCTTCCTTAGTTTACTTAGTCCTATGTAACTAATACCTGTTCTGCTGAAATCTAGTTTTTTACTAGTTTAGGAGTAATAAAACAGTGAGTATAGATGACAAAATACTTACAAATGACAATGGTTAAAGATCTGATGAGAGCTTACTGTAAGACAGTTGTCATAAGGAAATTTGGATATTTCTGTAACACAAAACTTCAGTAACAAAGTTTAGCATCATTCCCTGTGATAGTGCCTTCCAGGTAATTAAGCAGGTAATTATATATCAGACAAATAAGCCAAATTAGCCATCTACTTTCTCCAATGAGAAAAAATTCCTCTGACATGTTCCAGGGCCCTCTGGAAAATATCAGAGTTAACTAGAGGTAAAAGCACCTTTTTGCATTTTATTTTGGGAAGTTGTCAGAAGAAAGTTTCTTTGGCACTTGCTTAAGTAGGATTATAGGTTGCTATGAAGCAATACTTATCCATTTAACCAGAATTACAACAAAATATCTCAAAGGCAAATAAAGAAGGTTACACAGTTGTTAGCAAAGTTTAGCTTTTAGTCCTTTTAATATTAAGATCTCATTTTCTGAAATACTCCGACAACTCACTGAGACTTTAAGCATGAGAAACTGCTTTGATAAACCAATTAGGGAACCCACTGCAATCTTTCAATATGAAGAGCCGACTAACAGTTAAGAAAACTTTGTCCTTTTTAACTGAAAACAAAATTCTAATTTCACTGTGTACTTCATAATGAGACTCCATTTGTTTTAATTTTATATAGCATGACCATATTAAATTTTTCCACAAACTTTCTACAACCTTTTTACATTTAGATTTCTTTCTAAATAAACAGCTGTACTTTAGAATAAAGTTACTTTGTTTTATCAAAAGACACATTCTTTAGCATGCAGAAATGTTTTCCTTATTACTTTAAATAGTTTTAATTAGAACTTAAAACCATTAGGTACCGTAATTTTTAGTGAACACTGAGAAGCAGGCTATTGTAAATTGTTACACTAGCATTCTTTAGATTGACAAATTTATGAACATTTTATAATTTCTGTAACTATGAGCTTTACAGCACAATCTCTCACTAAACATAAAGTATATCTTCTTAACTTAGCAAAACTTTAAGGTTTTAGGTTACTACAAAGATTCTCAGGCTGCAGGTAGGTATACACACTGTAACACACAATTAAAAAGGTGTTCACTTGCCACACTTTAGTTCACTCATTTGTAACAACTATGCTAGACTACTTACAAGACCTTTACTGAATATTAGACAAAGTCAAGCCTTTAAGCATTTTATTCTTAAAAGATTTAGCAGATAACTTCAACTTAAATGACCTTAGGTAAACTTAGGCAGCTGATATCTATAAGGACATGCCCGCCTCAGCCAAACCCAAATTAGCATTAATGCTTAACATTTTTTATCAGATTTTCTGGAAGTTTTAGAATGCCCAATTTTCACAAGTGCTTGTTTTTAAATCAATTTTTATTAATACCATCCAGAGGTAGGAAAATATTTTTCATCTACACACCTAGACACAAACATACAAACTGAGACACAATGACTACAGTCAGCAACACTTCTTACACAAAAACATATACACAGACAGACAAACTGATATAGAGACTTGAGTCACTGATATCTAATTGCCTTCCCTCTCCTCAGCTTGTAGGCTTCTGGAACCAGAGGGCGGGAGGAGCGTGTTCTGGGGGGGAAGAGGGTGGGGAAGGAGGAAGGAGAGGGGGAGGGGGTGGTGCAGCCACCGGAAGAGGAGAGCAGGACAACAGCATGGTTGAGAATGCAGAACTTTAAGATGGCGGTAACACGTGTGAAGACAAAGGACTTAAGGATGGTTGGGCGGGGGCATCGTGAGCTGAGGGAGGCAGTCGACTGAGGTCTTCTGGTGGATCTGAAAAGGAAGAAGGACTGGGCAGAGTAAGAGGCTGACAATCTTTAACTGGAGATCGGGCCAGGAGAACCTGAGTCGTTGAACACTTAACATAAAGGTCTGGGTGGGAGCGCAAAGTCCAAAATCCTGCACATACGGGATTTCACCCTACTCTCCGCTCCAGTGGCAATTATTGATCAAGGTGGTGAGGAGGCTAAAATTGAAAGTTCCCTCAGGGGGCCAGTGAGGTTGATTGTCCAAGGGATACTGAGGCCCGGCCTCAGAGCAAAGAAAGACTAGCTTCTGTTTGCGAACTTCCCGGGACAAACACAGAGTAGCCAAATTAGAAATGAGACACCACAACAGGGTCTGAGCCTCTGCTTTTGAGGGCTGGTTTCCCATGTCTGTGCCACTCCCCAACTAATCCCACTGAGAGGAGCGCCAAATGTAAGATAAATTCTAGCCAAAATAAGCAGGTGAAGAGAGGCAACAAAGGGCCAAGTAGTTTATTTGAGCACAATTCCCAGGTGATGTTCTCCGTTCTGGGTATTACAGGCTGGGGAAGTCACACCCGGTCAGGGAAGTGGGGGCTTATAAGGGGCTAGGAGGGGGAGGAGTGGGCAAGCTATCCTAGGGGGTGTGGAGAGGTATGATTAGCTAAAGGTGACATAATAGACAACTAGAAACTTTTTTTCCTTCCAAGAGGGAGGAGGCTGACATCCGGGTCTTAGTTGGCACATCAGAAGGATGGAATTCAGGAAGAGCTGTCCCCTTTCCATATAAGGCACAGACCTTGGGGTCTGGTCTGTTCTCCCCCTATGGCATCTCTCTGTTCTGTTTGCATGTCCTTGTTTTTCCTTCCTCCAGCCTAACAGTTACCAAAGGGAAGGGGTGTGGGAGGGTGGGTCAGTGGGGAGGAAGATTGGGATTGAGGGGTATTATGTTTAGTACACATGGTGTGGGGAGTCATGGGGAAAACACTGTAGCACACGGAAGGCAAACAGTGACTTTGTGGCATCTTACTACACTGATGGACAGTGACTGCATTGGGGTATGGGCGGGGACTTGATAATATGGGTAAATGTAATAACTACATTGTTTTTTCATGTGAAACCTTTATAAGAGTGTATATCAATAATACCTTAATAAAAATTTTTTTTTAAAAAAGAAATCCTTAGCATCCCCTATCTTATCTAGTGTTTTGCTAAGCCTGAGGCTTTGAGATAGTACAGTTTGGGGAATGCAGAGCATAATGGACAGTATGCTGAGATGCTGTGAATTCAGAACAGCTGAAGCGTGCAGGTTTGTGATGTATCTTCTTTAGCCTATAACCTGGATGTTTCCTGAGACCAAGTTTTTTGAGATACATGAAAGAAAACTCATGGGTAAAAGCTTTACATCATGTCTTTCATATTTGATTCTATTTAATAAGTTAGTTAAAATTTGTTTTCTCTAATCATATTATGAAATATGCCAGTGGTGATCAATTCTCACCTGATTTCATGTTGTCACATGTTTTATATTTACTACTATTAATAAAACAATGAATCTTTAAACTTACCATTAAAAATTTTAGATGTTAACTTAAAAATGTATACAAGGGTACATGATTTTTCAAAATTCACTTAGGGGAGCAGGCAAGCAAAAAAGTTCGTAGACCTGTGTCTTGCAGAAGCAGCTTTCTCCATACCCTCTGGGAAGCACGCAGTTAGACAATGTATGTAAAGAGCCATCCAGAGGCCAGACACATGGCAGCTGCTCAGTGACTGCCAGTCTTCTCCTTCAGGCCTACTTCCGCAGCTGGTTTGATCAGGGCGTGCCTGCGCTCTCCCCTCTCCAGAAGTCCAAACTTGGTGTCAGGAAAGGGTTAAATGAATGAGGTCATACTAAGAGGTAACTGATTTAACTTAGGGGGCATGCTCACACGCCACTCAGCATTTGCAATCTACCTCTGGACTAAACACAAGCCCTTGGAAGAGGAAGGACAGTGCTGGGGAGCTTCTCTGGCATCAGGCTGCAGAGAGGGCTGCCTATTTGTGCAGCTTTCCTTTGCAGGTGGTTTTCCACTGGGGCGAAGGGTGCTGCTTGGGCCCCATCCAAGAGGGCCTCAGAACACTAGCAGCCTCAGGATGTGGCTCTGGCCACTGGGAAGCTGAGGCTGCTGGTGGGGGGATGCTCATCTCAAGAGCACATTCCCTCTGGAAAGATCACACTGGGAGGCCTTCCCCCAGGAACACTTCTGTGCCTTCCTGTGTCACCACCCACATTCTGCCAGCTTGTGGTATTTGGGGCTGACTTACATTCTCAGAAGTTAGGGAACAAGACGGAAGAGCCAGTTTTGTTTCTCTAACCTCACAGACGAATTCAACAAAATGTTTAGCTGGTACAAGAAATTCTGACCTACCTCCCACCCTTTTGGGAAAGCCCAAGAGCAAACCAAACACCATGTGAGGACATTCTCACCACTCACCGTCTGAACATCATATGGCCTTGCACAGCCTGTGCGCAGTTTTTGGTAGGGGCTGCTGCTTCCGAAGAGAAGCCCCCACCCAGAGAGACTGGTCCAAATAATATTTCAAGTCACCATCCCTAGAAAAGCCAAGAGGATGTCTTTTCTCAAAGATCTGCTTCCTGAAACCGAGGCCTTTGTAGCCCATCATCTCTCCTCCTTCCCTTCCCTAATATATCAAGTAGGACTATGTTGTAAAGCAAAAACAGAAAATCCCTTTCAAATTGGATCAAAAATAACAAAAATAATTAGCAATAATAATAAATTATTCATTCCTGTATTTGAAATCCAGTGTTAACTGACGTGCCAGGTCAGGTTTGACCCAGCAGCTCAGATAATGTCACTCAAGTCCTCACTCCTGCCTTGCCACAGCATAGGTGTCATCCTAGGGCTTCACGTGATGTGGACCTGCAGCCCACCTGGCCCCACATCCTCCACCCCATGGCTATAGCATCTGTAGGCCTCACATAACTCACACTCCACTACCCAGGAATAAAAGCCCTATTAAATAGGAAAGGAAAGGATTTCTTTCCAGAAGCCCTAGGAAGTATTTTATTTCTTACTGTGTCCAGTTGGGTTATGTGCCCAGGAAGCAATCACTAGATTAAGCCAACCAGTACCAGCTCCTATTGTGGGACTAGAATAAACCCCACAAACAGAAGCCCCAGATTCTTTCCCACCTTGAGACCACCTCTTTGCTAAATATGACAAGCCTGGTCATGAGTGTTATTCTGACTGATGCTCTGAACACTTCACCTTCATCTTGACATGACCTTCAAGGTAGAGCCCCTCCTTTGTGCCTCCTGACAGACACCCTGGCTTCTAAATTTCTGTCTCTACTGGACCCAGTGTGGGTCACTGATCCCAGACTAGTGCCTACATTGCCTGCCCCAGCGGACTGAACTTGGTATTGAGATGAATATCTACTTAGTTCTCTCCTCTTGCTTCTCCTAAAGAGCTCTTCCCTTATCAAACAGCCTTGGAGTCTGCCATCTAGTACAGCGAAGGAGTGTTAAGGTGAGTGATGGGTCCATAGCTTCATTTACTCTAAAAACTTAGCATAAGTGTAAACAAACCATCCTAGTCTCTTCCAGACCAGCCCCTCTTTGTCCCTTCCAGTTAGTTGCCTTGCTTCTTGCTCCAGACCTGGTGAAGGGAAATACTGATGATAACCATGATCTCTGCTCCTCCCCTAAGGGCTTCTCCATCCAGTCAACTGTTTGCATTTATCTCTAGGCAGCCTATTGAGAGGTTAGCTCTAACCAGGATAGGAGGGGAATGAGCCCCTGAAAGTATGACAGAGATACTCCTGCGGACTCCCTTTCTTCCTTGCAGGCATCTGGATTCATGAATGTCTCTTTGCCCCATCGGGGCCCACTGCCCATCCCTGTGTGCAGCACCCTAGCCCGCACGCAACCTCACCCAGACTTCACTCCTTGGCCAAGTCAGAGCTCAGACTAAAATGCCCATGCTAAGGCTTCCTCTGACCCTTGCCAACAGCCAGCCAACCATGGGGACAATTCACTGTGTTTGTGCTGCTCATGTGAGCCGCATGAGTGACCTGTCACCCCCGTGCAGGTGCTCTGTGTACCTGCCTGAAAAGCTGCCTGCCCTCCCCAGCCCTGATCACTGACTGAGCTCTGTTAACATACATGAGTCCTTTCCTATTCGAGCTCCTCATCCACCCCATGACTTTGGAAGATGTGCAGCCTCCCAGGCACAGTGGTACCCAGGATTCTGGCAGTAGAAATTCCCTAAATCAGCCTCCTGTTTAGTCTAATCCTACACAGCTCTTCTCAGGTGGACCTCCAGTCCCAGTCAGCAGGTCCAGCTCTCTTTCCAGGCTTTGTCACGGGTTTTCCTCCTAAAAGCCACAATGTTTCATTAAAACTTCACTTTATACTTTCTTCACCCATATCCTTACCCTAAACCTGCAAGGTAGCCTGCTGAAGAAAAAGATTTCACCCCTCCCATTTAACACTTAATGTCCAACTAGTGTCCTTTCCTCTTATCATTAACATATTTTAAAATCCAGCTTTGTATTTTTCACTGCACCTCCCTGCTCTGGGCTCAGCAATCCCCACACTACAAGGCTGGCTCTTCATCTGTTCCCCAACAGTCCCTCTGCTTTGCACACAAAATATTCTAGACTTTTGAGGGACCTAACATTTTTCTTCCTTTGCATTGAGTCCTTGGGTATCCTTTTTATACACCTGTGTCACTACCGGTGGGTATCTCCTTTTATCCAAAGGAAATACTTGGATAAAAACAAATGTAATGGACACTACTCTTTCTGAAGCTGCAGTCACAGAAGTGGGCTCATGCAGTATGACTCCAGGCTGGGGAAGACGTTCTCAGCAGAATGCACATCAGGAGCTAGACTGGCAGGAAGAGAGTGTGGTAACAGTCTATAAAGAACTGAGGAGTTGGGGTGAGGGGAGAGAGTGTGCATGTGAGGGATGTTCCTGCCCACCAGGGGTGGCTACAAATAAGCCTGACAGTCTGCACCTGATGCCTGTGACCGTGGTCAGGATTAGAGGCAGCTGACTCTACCAGCAATGCCTCTCCAGAACCTTTCCACCTGGTGCTCTCTGGGTGGACTGGCAACTTCCTTGAACCTGAAGTGAATGACTGTCTGATCTTCCCCATGCCACCTCCCTTCTCCTGCAACAGCCGGAATGGAAGAATCAAGGCAAGAAGTTCTACTAGCCTTGAGAAGAGTGAAAACAAAACAAAAAAACTCTGCCAGCCCAGAATGATGTTCAACTATCTCCCAACCTGTTTGTCAGTCAACATTCACACAACTCTCCACATTCACAGCTGGGTCATTGAAGGCAGTTAATAATTAGCAGTCAGAACAGATGAGGCTGGTGGGTCCTGTTTCCAATCTCTTTAAGAGCCTGTATGGAGAAAGTGAAGGTTTCTGTGGCCAGGATTCTCACCTGGCCCTGGTCAGCTAGTCACTACACACGTGGGGGCAATACGTTGTTATTGACTCTATATAAAGAGCTCCACCCAGTGCTCTGGGCTGCTGCACAGCTGCAAGAGAGCAGAGATGAGACTGGAGTGGTGGCAGCGCCGAGGACAGAGACTGAGACAGCTGTGGGGCAGAGAGGCCCGGAGGCAGAGACTGGCTTGCTGCATGCAGACTCGCTGAGTGGATGGGATTCTAGTGACTGACCTGCCACCGTGGGAATAAAGTTGATATAAACCCTTTCACCCCAAGAACATCCCACTGACAGTTTTTCGGTCTCACTAAATCCATAGTGAACTTGTCCAGGGCTGAAACCCATTGGCAAGAGAGCCTGACTGAAACACCAGCCCCATTTCCTACAGGCCCTCTGCCACAATCGCAAGACTGAGCTTAAAACTGCATTAGCTCCTGCTGGCCTATCAGGCCCAAGTCAGCAGTCCCTCCACATGGACACTCCATTTCTCCTTTCCTCTCCAGGGCCCCAGCAGACACAACAAACAAATCAAAGCCTAAATAAGGGAGGATGCCAATGCTTACTTGAGCATTCAAAGATCAATGCAATTATAAACATCTTTGTACTTTCAACAGACTATTTCATTATTAATGTGAAATTAAAACCCATCTGAGCTCTTACAATCTGATAAGTGTTCTGTAATCATATTTACTGCTATGGCCCTGATATTGAGCACTTGGGAACAGATACAATAAATAAAGTATGTTGCAGGTCTTGGGTATGATAACTTACAAGTCAGAGAAGCATGGGGCTGGATGCAGCTTTGCTGCTTGTGAGAACCACTTAACTCTCTGAGCCTCCACTTTTGTATAAGTAAAAGCAAGAGTAATCATACTGATCATGTAGGTTTGCTCTGAAGATTAAAGGAAATAAGATTTGAAAAAGGCCTAATATAACATTTGAAAATACAGTACCTCACCAATAAACAGTAGATAGTGTCAGTATGTGTCTTGCCAGTGGGTTTCAGCTCTGGACACATTCACCATAGATTCAATGAGCCCAAAAAAATGACAGTGGAATGTTCTTGGGGTGAAAGGGTTTATACCCAACTTTATTCCCACGGTGGCAGGTCAGTCACTAGAATCTCATCCACTCAGAGCAAGTCTGCATGTGGCAAACTGGTCTCTGCCTCTGGACCTCTCTGCCCGCACAACCGTCTCAGTCTCTGTCCTCGGTGCTGCCACCACTCCAGCCTCTGCTCTCATGCAGCCATGCCACCATGTCGCCCAGAGCACTGGGTGGAGTTTTTATATAGAGTCAATTACAATGTATTGCCACAGGTGTGCAGTGTGCTAGCCAACCAGGGCCAGGTGAGAATCCTGGCCACAGGAACCTGCACTTTACCCGCAGTATGCTACACTCAGGTTGCAGCCTGAGGTAATCTGAAGATCCGGATACACAGAGTGACTGTTCCAAGGCCTTTTCTTCCTTTCCGTAGTCAGTGTCCACTGAGCACCTACACTGCACCAGACACCATTCTAGAAGCACGAAATACAGCAGGGAACCAGACAGGCAAGGCCACGCCCTCCTGGAGGTTACCTGCTGGTGGCAGAGAGGCAACAATAGAAAAAGAAATAACAAAGTAATTTGAGATATTCACGTGCTGGGAAGAAAATTAAACAGGGTGACAGGTGGGTTAGTGGGGACGGCCTCTCTCATAGGATAATTGAAGTGATACCTGCCAGAGAAAAGAGCCAAAGGAATATACAGGAGGAATATACTGAGGAAATGTAAGTACCCAGGGCCAAAGTGGGACCAAGCCTGGCCTCTTGGGAGACAGAGTGAAGACAGGTGTGCCGGGAGAGCAGAGGGAGAGGGGGACAGTATACAACGAGTATGGATTCGAGTGCCTCTCTCAGCTCTGCCACCAGCAAGCTGCCTCACCTTGGATAATGCTCTTAAGCCCTTGGAGCCTCAGTTTTGCCATCTGTAAAATGGGGAGAAGGGATTAGCCTTGATAACGTTAAGGTCCTTTCAACTTTCTGATTTGAATAGGATATAAATTGAATGCCATGTTACTCTTTCTGTGACAACACTGGAGTCAAATATAACTCTTACAGACTGCCTGACTTTGTAAGTATTACTGATTTTAGGCAACAGTGACCCATACAACCAACCAGACGGCAAGATGGAGAACCCTTTCCTCCCCTTATCTCCAAGCATCCGTTGAATTAGTTGTGACTAACAGCTCAGCTCACCACAGGTTGTTTTTGCTTCCTGGTGGCAAAGCCCTGGCAGCTCACAGTGGGTGCTGTGAACCTAGTTTTAAACTGTTTTTAATTGTTCCATACTGTGTTCTTGGAATTTTTTTCAAACAACTGAGGAGCATGTATCAACCCACACAGCTGGGTAAAGGAAAGCTTAAGATACTTTCTACTTTGTTCAATAGCATTAACTCATGTGGAAAATCATCCTGAATAGTCAAAATGCTCTTTTAAGTTTTCATCATCTGGATATTAAAGCAACTTCGACTCTATTCTAATTCCATCTCTAGGGGTTTAACATGCAGTTGATACACCACCAGGGCAAACGCACACTTAGGAAATGATAAGCCATCCACCTTCAGCACTGGTGACATTGCTCAGTCAAAGTCAGGAGGGACTGTGGCAACTAAATGACACTCCAAGCCACGCAGATCAAGAAGGCTGGCTGTCATCAGGGCTCTAGTATAACAGATTTCCACCCAAACTATCCTGGCCAAAGAGTGAGTAACTACCCTACTTTTAAAGGCATCTATTTTTCAATCTTTGGAGCTTCCTTGGTAAGCTGTTCCAGAACTTAAACAACAAAAATTTTCCAAGTTCTTCCTTATTCCCAATGTGAATCCCTCATACTGCTTTCTAGGTTATTCCCTCTAATTCTGCCTACCTGGTGACAGAGTGCGGTGGCCACTCTTACTACATTCCCCTTTTAAAACTACTCACGATAACAAGCAGCACACACAGAGCTTACTAGTGTAGGTTCTTTGCAAATCCTTCATTTAATCCTCACAACGATCCTAGGCAGCACATACTGTTCTAAATTCCACTTTACAAATAAGAAAACTGAGGTCCAGAGGCTAAACTGAGGCAAAGCTGGGCTCTGAACCCACAGGCCACCTGGCCCCAGGGCCTATGCTTTCAGCCACCGCACCATTTTGCCTCACATAATTAAAATATCTCTCTAAGAGGCTATGTACAAATCTACCTCTTTTTTATTTCAGTGATTCATGTAGAGAAACCAGAAACATTTTTATTTTTTCTCTAATTATTTAATTAATAAATGTAATCATTTCCTTCTTACTCTAAATGGAAGCCCAAGAGCTGTGCTTTGTCTCAAAAATTTGAGAAAAGGTCTTTGACTTGTTCACACTTCATCACTATGGAGAAAAAGCCTTGCTGGGCCACAGTAAGATGATGTGTCTTCACACTCACCATCCAACTGTTCAAGAAAACAATGCAGCCTGGAGTTAAAGCAGGAATTCTGCCCACCCACTGTGTGAGCACAGGAGGCCGCAAGGTGAACTGCATAGCTGAGGCTGGTGAAAGGCATTGGACAACCCAGGTGATGTGTTGTTCAAGTTGATATAGAAGGTTTGGAGGCGCTCTGCCTTTTCCCCCCTCATTAAAGTAACTGTTCTGGGCAGAGAAGTAATATCAGGAGCTAAATATCAACTGATACCTATCTACCTATCTATGCATCTCTCTATCTGTCCACATATATAGACTACACACACACACCACAATTCCTTTACAGTTTCCCTATTGTAGCCACTGTGATAATTTTCTGTTTATCTTCCTGAGACTCCATCATAGATGGAAATGAAAGGCCTACTCTCCTAATTGACTACTTTCCCAGCAAACTGCTGAACCAGAAATATAACATAGAGAATGCACATAATTTAAATATATAAAATAGTCTACCCATTATCCATCTATCTTTCTATCATCTATCATCTATCTACCTATAATGGACATGTATTTCAGACCACAAACTTAGTGGTATAAAATATAGAACTTTATTTTGCTTCCTAATAACCAAACTTAGTACATCTTATGTAGAAACCATCTCGGTCAAGAGAGGTTTCTCCATCCCTCCTGTCTAAGATGCTGATGGAGAATTGTGTGTCCAGACCTTGAGTGGGAGGGGGCATCTGGTCTGGGTCATTGTCCTCCCAGTCAGTGATGGATACCCATCCCGTGAGTGAGGCACCCTCAGTCCTGTCTGGTCTCCCACTGCCCACACAAGGTGGCTGCGAGTTTCCCAGGACCCTGCTATTTCAGAGGCCAGTCCTGGCCACCATGCTGCCCAGGGCAGAGAAGCTCTGTGAGGCTGCTGGGGCTGTGGACCTGGCACTCTAGCACATAGAGGGGTGTTCCAGGGAACCCACATTTTTTGCTTCCTCCCCAGGCTTTGAAGGGTTTGGAGGGACAAGGGAGTACATACACCACTCTCAGGTCCTATGATCTCATCTGGTATGTTTTTTACCCTTCTCCTCACCTTCTGCCCATGGCTTCAGCCTCCAGGAAGGATCAGTGCTTGGAAACCCCCTCACAAGTTACACCACAATTTGGCTAACCTCCACGCCAGTTCTCTTCTTTTCTCTCTCCCCCTAATCTGTGGATTTTTGGGGAATGACAAGTTGGAGGGAAGAGTCACTCTTTCTCATCACGTTTGTTATATGCCCTGGGACTTTGCACTTTTGAAAGCCAGAAGCCTTTTTCTGCAATAATTACTTGAGACAAGTAGGTCTGTACTTCACTGACACAGTGAGGCAGTGGGAAATGGAATACAAAAGACATTGGTCTTTCCATCCAGTCACACGTACTCATTGGCAGTATGTAATATATGCCTACTATATGTACCCCTAACATGATGTATACATACATGTATTTAACTTTCATGAATTATATTTACACATATAGGCAGGACTCACCCAAGTGATTTCAGTCCATAAAATATAGTTCTTGGGAAAAATTAATCCCTGGGTGAAACTTCTACCCAATTGTTAAATATTTAAGTCATAGGCATTTTAGATTTACATTTAAAACTTAGGAGAAATGGAGAGTCCGAAGAGAATAGAGAGATGATAGATTTCTCATCACCAACTGCAGAAGCAAGAATTTCTGACTCAAGCCCTCTGCAACAATCAACTTACTGTAACCCCAGCCATGTTTAGTTTAATAGTCTCATTTCATCATCAATGAGAGTTTAAAAAGTACTCAACTACATGACAAATATAAGATAGCAAATTTCAAATAATGAGTTGATTGTGCCTGAGGTTTAAAATACTGGCTTATTCATGATTAAGACATTTTAGAGCACCCATCAGACTATAAAGAATTTCTAGTCCTTGCACAGATGCCACAATTCACTATGTTTTTCTTGGTATGAAATTGCCTTCAAGCTAGACTCAGAAACACTTAGAAAAATATCAGATCATATAGGATTTTTTTCTATACAAATTGTACATAAAAGAGGTTGTTAAAAAAGAAACAGTATCAATCTTTGATTGGGTTTGTCACATCTTTAAGTTATTGCCACTATTGTAGCAAGAATTTAACTTTAATCTCTACCTAAATATGCAAGGAGAAATATTCCTCCTATAAATAAAGAGATGCAACATGGCAGTTCTTGATGACCCGTGTGGAGGGGACAGCTATTTAGAGAAAAGATGCCCCCTTTTTTCTGACTAGCTTAAACGTTGAGAGGAAAATATTCCACTTCCAATTTTTAGACGGGAGACAAGTTTTTGTTCCTGGATATGTAAACATATTGTCACTGAAAACCCTAAATAATAAGATTCTTAGGGAATTCAAATTGTCAGGGAAAATATAATCTCAGGATTTAACTTGGGAAGTACAATGGGCTGAATCCTCAGAGAAGAAGCCTGAGATAAGGGTTGCCAAATTTAACAAGCAAAAATATAGAATGCCCAGTTAAATTTAAATTTCAGATAAATAGTAAAAATAAGTAAATCCTAAATATTGCATGGAACAACTCTACCTAGGTAGAAGCATGTGAAGACAGGAAGTGGTCATTGGGTGGGTGCTCAGTGGGAAAATGGGCTCACCAACCAAAAGAGTAACTTGACCCTTGGCCACCCCAGCCTCAGAAAGTAGCTTAGAACCAGATTCCACCAAATTGCCCTCCTCAGGGTACTTTAAAAATGCAACTGGAAAACTACAACATGTATAAACATGAGCTACCTTGGCATTAGCCTGAGCAGCTTGGCACAGCATCCAAGGAAGACCAAAGTGGGACAGAGAAAGGAACAAGGGGCGTGCGGCCGGGTGGCTGTGTCTGCCATGCCCGTCTGTGGCTTGTCTTTGAGTTATCTTAGGACACAAAATCTGTGCTCTGGAAGCTCGTCTGTTTCTGTACTTTTGTACTTTCCTTTTTTGGTCTTCTTGTACTTTCCCCTTATTTATCAGTCAAGCTTCTTTTTGAAAATCCTAGCTTTTGTCTCTGGATCACTACCATCTAGGTCTTTGGACTTGATCACCATCATCAATCCATCCCCTTTGTGACAACCTGGAGGGCCATCTCTCTTTTAAAACTTGTCTTTGTTGAGGTGTATTTTACATATAATAAACTTCATTAATTTTCTGTGCACAGTCCTAGGGGTTTTGATGACTGTATACAGTTACCTAACTGCCACGGCAATCAACAATGTAGAACCTTCCCATCACACCAAGAAGTCCACTTGTGCACCTTTGCAGGTAATCCCTGCTCTCATACCTGGCAACCACTACCCTGCTTCCTGTCACTACAGTCTTACCTTTGCTAGAATTTCAGATAAATGGAATCATATTGTACATTGTCTTTTGTGTCCAGCTTTTTTCATCTAGTGGTACCCTTCTGAGATTTGTGTTGTATCGTTTGTTCATGCCTTTATATAGATCTTCCACATGTTTTGTTTATACTTAAGTGTTTCATAATATTGATGCTCATACAAATGTTACTTTTTATTTCAATTTCTAGTAACTTATTGATAACATACAGAAAGAGATTTTTTTTATATTACTGGATCCCATTTGTGATTTTGTTGAAGATGTTTGTGTCTAGGAAAGTTGGTCTGTAGGAATATTGGTCTGTAGTTTTCTTTTCTTAAAATGTCTTTGGTTTTGTTTTCATGGTAAGACTGGCCTTATAAAGTGGGTTGGAAAGCATCCTCTCCTCTTTTATTTTCTGACACACATTGTGTAGAATTGGTCTTACTTATTCCTTTAAGGGTTAGTAGAATTCACTAGGATAGCCATCTGGACCTGAAGTATTCATAGTTTAAAAGTTGGTAATCACGGATTCAATTTATTTAATAGTTACCAAACTATTGAAATTATCTATTTCATGTTAAATGAGTTGTGGTAGTGTGTGCTTTTCAAGGAATTGGTTCTTGTCATCTAAGTTATCAAGTGTATGCATATAGAGTTGTTCATAGTATTCCCTTATTATTCTTTTTATACCTGCAGGGTCTGTAGTGATTATTTCCTGTTTCATTCTTGATACTGTTTCTTCTCTCTTTTTGCGTCAGTCTTGCTGGATGTTTGTCCGTTTTATTCATTCATTTCAAAGAACTAGTTTTTCTTTCAGTGATTTTATCATTTTTCCATTTTAAATTTCACTGATTGCTGCTCTTCTCATAAATATTTTCTTCTTTCTGCTCACTTTGGGTTTAGTTTTCTGTCCTGTTTCTAGTTTCTTAAGCTAAACGCTCAGAGACATGTCTTCTTAACGTAAGTTTCCAATTTTGTGTATTTTCCTCTAAGCACTATTTTAACTGATATGCTATGTTTTCATTTTCATTCAAGTCAAAACTATTTTGTAATACCTTGTGATTTCTTCTTTGACTGGTGGGTTATTTAGCACTGTGCTGTTTAATTTACAAATATGTGGGGATTTTCCAGATGTCCTTCTGAGTTTTAGTTTATGGACAGAGAACATATTTTGTGTGACTTCAATAATTTTTAATTTGTAAAGGTCTATTTTATGGCCCAGAATACTGTCTATATTCATGAATGCTCCACATGTACTTAATAAGAATGTGTATTCTGCTATTGTGTGAAATGTTCTATAAATATCCACTAGGTAAAATTTGTTGATACTATTTTCAGGACTTCTATATTGTTTCTTTTATAAATTTTTTTTGAATTGAAATATAATTTAATACGATAAAATTCACCTTTTTAATGTGTACAGTTCAGGGTTTATTAGTATATTTACAAAGTTGTGCAACAATCACTACTAATTCTAGAACATTTTAATCACCCCAAAAGAAACCCCACACCTGTAGTAGTGTCACTCCTCCTTTGCCTCAACAACCACTAATCTACTTTCTGCATCAATTAACTTGCTTATTCTGGACATTTCATGTAAGCGGATTCATGGGGCCTTTTGAGTCTAACTTCTTTCACGAGCATAATGTTTCCAATGTTCATTCATGGAACAGGTATCAGAGCTTCATTCCTTTTTAAGGTTAAATAGTATTCCATTGTACGATACACAGTCAATCCTCCTTATTCACAGATTCCACATTTGTTCATTCACTTACTCACTAAAATGTATTTATAAACTCAAAATAAATACAGAGTTTTTTGTGGTTATTTGCAGACATGTGCAGTGTAGCAAAAAAATTAGAAGTCACCCTATACACATGTTCCCAGCTAAGTCTAACAAGGCAGTGCTCTTGTAAAAATATAGGATGAACACATGTCAAAGATTTTATTCAAATCATTAATAAGGAAACTAGTAAGAGGGTAAAGCTGATGCAAAGAGCATTGGAGGAACTGGATAATAAAAGAATAGAAGAGATTGCTGGATTAGATACAAAACTGGTTATAAAACTGTAATCTTTGAGGTTATCTTTTCTACAAGACAGAATCATTTGCATCTTTTCCAGACAATAAAATCTACAAGTTAACATGTAATTTCACAAAGCCAGGGACCATTAAACATTAGTAAAAAAGGAGTGAAATGAAAACAATTCCTCTAGACAATTAAATACTCATCAGTGGGTTTCTTAAGTAACACTCCAGTATGATATTGAAAGGCTGTGTGTACTCTCTTGGTCTTATTTTTGGGTTATTTTTCTTAACAACACACTAGGAAACCTATAATAATAGTGTCAAGACCTTTGATAAGGGGTAGGTCCAGGATTTATGGAGCCTGTAGCTTATGTAATATTGGGGTCTCTCTTTTAAAAAAAGAATGCAAAAATATTTTACTTTTGCATATCTTAACAAAAATATATGAACACGAACACATGTAGTTTATATTCTTCCAGGGCCTTGGAAGGGGCCGTGCACAAAAGGGTCCGTGAGGCTTAAAGTGCAGTAGCTTCACGTTAAGTTCCTCTGCATTTGACTATAGCGTTATTTTAGTATAAAAATAATAAAGCATCTGGTGGAAAGAATTTTTTTACATTAATTCTCAACTATCTGTAATCAAGCATTTTAAATAATGTTTCACCCACTTAATTACCTATGTTTGTTTGAGCTTCATAATATTGTGTAACACGAAGGATCATTCAGTTCACTATTGCAAGTTAACATGAGCACTTCAGTTGAATGAATTCTCTACCTCGCAAATTGTCTTAAATGTCTTATGCCAGGAAATGTATGCAGCATTGAATTTTCACTGGCTAAGGAGGCATTAAGGACTAGCTTGAACAAAAGATTCATCTGTGTTTACTCCACATGTGACAGACAACTTTTTTAATGAACGTGTGTTCTTGCTAGACTTTCCTATCCCATTGCTAAACCACTCCTGCCTTCACCAGTTCAGTTACTTCCCACCGTCAGGTTACGCCTTTACCACACTCGTTCTTCCACCTTTTGTTGGAGACTTAGGGTAGGAGGCAGGGGCAGGGGGGTGGTAAGGAAGAGAGAAGGGAGATGCAAGGAAGTATGAGAGCACGCATACAAATGTACTGGGCACTTACTATGTGCCAGGCATCATTCTGAGAGTTTCACATGGATTAACCTACCTGAGGCAGGTACTACTACTATTCTTATATTACAAAAGAGGAAACAAAATGATGAAATAACTTTCCCAGGTAAAGCCAAAATCTACATGTTTCTATCCCAGAGCAAAGTCACAGTCGAAGAAAGACGAAAGATTCTGTTTTTGTTTTACAGGTCCTTTGAAAACCTTACAGTCAAAGCATAGAGTCTGAATCCACTCTTATTAAAATCCAATGACCTCTCCTATTCTCTAATTCCCTGTGCATTTGGTTTCAAATGACAAAAATCCAACTCAGTATTTCTCAAGCCAAAAGGTTCTGTTGATCTCTTGTAACTGGGAGAGTCTTCTTCAGGCATGGCTGGCTCCAGCACCTCCAGTGATGCCATCAGAATTCTGTGTGTGTTTCTCTGCCTCTTAGGCTCTGCTTTCCTCCGTGATGGCTTTGTTCTACAGGCAGTTTCTCCCACACTGCTGGGGGAGATTGCCTCTGGCTGCTGCAGGCTCACAGAATCCCTACAACTAGAATTCCCAGAGTAAAATAGACACTGTCTCTCTCCTGATGTCCATACATCATATCATAGGGAAGGCCACTGCCCTAAAAGAGCAGAGATCTCAGATAAGGCCACAGGGAGGTGGGGAAGGTCCTGTGGGAGCTCAGTCCTTCCAGGACCACATGGAGTATGAGAAACACAGTATGCCAAAGGAAGAAGAGGGTGTTAAGAAGGGGAAACAAAAATTGGGTGAAATCAACAGACATCCATGCCATCCTGGAATGCTCTCACTCCCTCTGCATCCCCAGAATTCCCTCTCCTTACATGTTCTTCAGAAACACCCCAGCAGCCCTGAATGCATCCACCCATACCTCTTAACAGATTGTACTTCTGCTTTGCTACTCCCCTCTTCTATGGTCTCCTTCTGAATTAGCCGTACGTGTCAATCATTTACATTTTAATGTGCTTTATTTTCGCACTGTCTTCCAATAATATCTGGATTTAAAGCCTAAGCAAGTAATTAAAACCTTTTTTCCCAGCTTAAATTAATTTTAACACAGGCAAACAGAGAGGGAGGCTCTTCTCTGCAATACATGGAAGTCCAGCAGATGTCCATTCTTTCCTGTGCAAGTCATTGTCACACAGAGCCACTGATGTCAAGCCCGTCCACTGACCACAGAGCAGATTATCAAGCAGGAAAACAGAATCTCATTGCAGCCTGTGCACAGAGAATTCCTTCCACAAACAGTCATAGGGTTTCTTTTAGGCCTGGGACACATAGGCCACTTCTCCTCAAGGGGATTTATGAGGCCTCAGAATGATCTTACCTTCTCTGGTTACCCAAAACAAATAGTTGACCCAACCACATTTCACCCGATGTCACCATATCTAAGCAGCCCTCTTGAATATTCTTGTGCAATTCTCTTTTTCTTTATACTTCCTCTCTCACTTGTAGGAAAACCATTTTATAACCCCTCATCTTAGTCATGTTTGACCACTTAATGCTGCTTTTATCTGCAGAATAAATCTTTTGGACAAGGACTGCTTACAGCAATAAAGGAGGGGAGAATTATACTGGCAAGATGATGGCGCAGCACCCCAGATGCTACAAACAGCAGGAGTAAATGAAACACGGCATTTGTTCTCCAGTACTGGGCAGAGGAGGCTCTTATAAATGGACTAAGAGCCCATGCTTAGAGCAGCAGCAGTGAAATCTCCACTGCTGGGCCAACTTTTGGTTTTTAAATACATTCTGCCCACAGGTGGCCCAATGCTTTCTCCAAATTGTTTCTTGTCAACAAATGAATTCACCCCTCACCCCTCACTTTTCACTCCAAAGCATTTCAGGTTCTACCTCTACTCTGTAAGCAAAACAAAAGTCTATTTCTAGTGGAAGGAAGTACTTTATATATTCCTTTATTTCTTCCTCATTCTTGTGATTGGATCGGCATTGATTCATGTAGCAAACTTGTTCCCCAAAGAAAAGTCTTTGCTAATATAGGAATGCTAAACAATACACACATTATCAGAGTTTATTTTTGTCATTCTGTTGGAACCATTGGCTCCTATGGGCTTGTAATCAATAGGAGCTTGCTATTTCCTTAGAGTAAAACACTTTGCTATAAAATACTGCCTTCCCTTCCTGTCTTCCTTAGAGCAACGTTTCTCTGTCAACAAATATCATTGTAGCTGGGGTCCCAGGACAACTTAGGTGTGTTTCCAGGAAAATTCAAGCATGTCCAGGAACTTCTGGAACACTGTGGACCAATAAGAGGAGCCCATGTGTAGATCTGTTTTCATGAGGGTTCAAGGAGCCAATGGAAGGAAAATCCTAAAAGAGGGAGATTGGTGTGTGTGCACAAATGTGAGTGGAGGGTGACTTCCAGCTGCACCCCCCCCCCTTAGCTTTTCCCTGTGCTTCTCTCTCCCCCACATCCTCTGGCTAGAGGTAGGGAGGTTGAAATATGAAAAAAAGGGGAGCTTTTCGCTGAAACCTCCATGAGGCTTTGAGAGCAGAAAGACATGTAGCCTTGTGGGCTATGTTACAGAGGATCACACAAATGGACAACACTGTGTTTTCCCCATTTCACAGGGGTAACCTGGGAGCCGGACATTGTCATCCAGAGCAGCAGAGAGCCGAAGCCATGCAGCACTTTGCTGTCTGGATGGAGAAGGCTAGGAAGGCATTACAGGAGCACGCACAAAGCCACGGAGACCAGTTATGGCCACGCCTCCCAGAGGCTGCCGTGATCCTGCACTATTTGGGAATAATTTGGTTAAGGAGATAGGGATGGGAAGGATGTGTAGCTAGGACTCCCGTAATTATGGGATTAGAGGCTGAGTCAGTAAAAACTAACATTATTACTATTTCTGTGACTCTGTTTACCCTCAGGTTTGGTATAGGGAAATAGGAGATGCAGTTATAAAAATGCATTTGTTGAATTGTCTGTGGGTCCCCCCGACCCCAAATATAATTTTGACTTTAAGATACTCCATTTTCTATCCTAAATGAACTAACATTTGGGATCAGGCCCTGTAATGTACACCATTGCCGAGAAGCGCCTAGGGGTGTGGTAAGGCAAGGTGTGTTCAGAAATTACAATATTGGTTTCAAGTCACAAGTACACTTCCAATGGGGAAAAGCAAGCAGGCCAAGCCTTTAGCCAAGCTTTTACTGGATGTCCCTTTTTTAAGACTGCAATTTGGATGCCTACAATTATTTGCATTTTTGCTATTAATTGCTCCTGCCACTGGTGCAGCCAACCACTTTTGCTGCAATTACCCCCTCATGGGAGCAATTACATATGAAAACAGTTCTGCACGTGCAGCTAATTGTGACAAAACAAAAGGAGCTGGGAGGATAATTTGGCTCATCAAGTCACAACTACAACTTCAAACCCATGCCAGCTTCAAAAACGCAGAGGAGCAGGCAGGGTCCTAACACGTACTCTGGGTGTTATGGGCTAGGCATTCCTTCCACGATATGTTCATGTATTTTTAGAGGATTAGAGATGGATTTACTTAATTCAAAAATAGTAACTCATCTTGGCTACTCACTGGCCTTTTGCTAACATGGGTTCTAGCTACCAAATCAAACCATAGAGACCTCAGTTAAGGCCCCTGACTCCAGGATAATGCCAGTTTCTAATGAAATTCTGTTTTTTTACAAAGAACACTGACACATCCGTCCCACTCAATTATAACATACACACAGATTTCCTTCCCCTGTCTTTACTAGACCTGCCAACATAACCACTTCAGCCTTAGGATTGGGAATGATGGTTTAATGAGCTGATGCCCAAGGTCTGATCACCAGGAACAGCAGCCCCAGTTGGCAAAATGTATCAAGCATTCTACACAAACCATCTCAGGGTTTCCAGGCAGCCCACGTAACAGACAACTGTCATATTATACCCCATTGCCTGCTTCAAATTTAGAAATGTTTCATTTCATTAGAAATGAAAAATAGGAATGCATTGAGGTCCATCATCAGCCTGTATCCCTACTTTGATCAAATTCGCACATACACACCCATCCTGTACCCTTAGTTTTTCTCTTCTTTTTTTTTAGTAGGAGGCAGTTAAGCAGACAGGCTCTGGAGCCAGCCTGCCTCTATTCCCTCCTCTGTAGAATGAGGACAGCCCCTGCCTTGTGGGGCTGTGACGGTGACTGAAAGAGCTGATGCATGGAAACATAGAGGAGGGCCCAGCACTCAGGACATGTTGGCTATTTTTATCACTACCTATGATACTTTACTGCAATTATTTCCTTCTAGATCTGTCTCCTCTCTGAATTAAGAAAAGTTATCCAAAACTTAAAATAACCACACAGCCTTTCGAGTTATACTCAAGCATTATCTGACACACAGGCCTAAGAGGAAAGTAACTTTGACTGACTACTTTCTACTGATTAGGCAAGAGTCTAGAAAGTTAGATGTTAATTTGTAGAAGACTGATCAATTGCAAGTGATTTTTTATCCAGTAAAGAGGCAAACTATTTCTTTTCAATCAAAGTAAGCCAAAGGTTAAGGTTTTACATTGCTACAGGACATTAACCAGTTTTATACTGAACTTTGCAACCTTATTCCAGCATTTTCTTTTTTTCCATTGGCAAAATTAATCAGCTTTTCCTATCTTCTTTTGAACCAGTTTTGTCATTTTGTTGATCCCCTCTTTAGTGAATTAAATAAATCTTTGACACATGCTCACTGTATATTTTTCTGAGATGTTTTTACCTTTTAAAAAAGTATTTTTTGCCAGAAGCCCAGAACTCCTTGCAGACAGGACTCTCTCTTACTCAGCTTTGTGTCCTAATTCCATGTTTCTCAAACTTTAATAGGCATCCAAATTGACTGTGGATTCAGTAGGTCTGGGAGGAACCTCACCTTTGGAATTTCCAGCTGTGACTGGCCTTAGCCCTGAGCACAATGCCTACCTGGACTTGGAAAACACAGGTGCTTAGAAAATGTATGCGCAGACATCCACCTATTTGGGCAAATGATATGCCTTACTCCATATGCCACCTCCCTCTGATTCCTTTCGTTTATTTTCACAACTTAAATGCAGTAACAGAGAGGATCTAATTTGGAAAGGAACACAATTGGTAAACTTTATCATAATGACCCAGTTAAATGAGAGGTTATGAGAGGGTGGTGAACGATGGGAGAGGGTTCATGAATAACAGGAAAAAGCAATTGGTTAGGATGTCAAACTTAAGCCACCTGTGATGGTTACAGGACCACCCCCCCAACACACACAGGTGCCCCAGTGCAGGGTTCTCAGCAAGAGAGTAGCACTGCCCAACCTCATTCCCCAAAGGCCCTGGGGATCCCCACTCCTGCAATCTTAGGCTCAGAGGAGTGAACCATAGCTCACAAACATGGTGAGAACTCCTAACCTAGGGAATGGACTTAGTGTCCAGCTCCTAGTTTTGGGGGGCACCCCACCTTCCCACGTCTTCATGTGCACATGATTAACAGGTTGTAAACTCTCCCCTACTAGAAAATTAAAATAAGCAGGAGCCTTTATATAAATCTAGGAAGAATTGTGAATGTCTCCCACAGTGATTCTCAACCCTGGCAGCACCTCAGAGTTGGGGAATGAGTAAAAACATGCCTCATCTCCAGACAGAGTGAACAAGAAACTACTTTTTATCCATCTATTCACTTATTCATTCATTCATTCATTCATATTTTTAAACCACTTATATGCTTACTCTGTGCCAGGCACTGTTCTAAGAGCTTTATAAATATTGACCCACTTGATACACAGAACAACATATTACCATTTTACTGATGAGAAAACTGTCACATAAAGAAGCTAAATAACTTCCCAATGGCACAAATATTGTGTTAAGCCACTGATTAGGGGTTTTATTACAATGGTGAGGTTACCCTAACTAATACAGTGTCTTTATGTAGGTATTTTCCAATCAGACTTAAAGGACTAATTTTGCCAGGAAATTACAAAGCCCACAATAGTGACTTCAAAGACATTGGAAATGGAGTTCACACACATCTCATATTTTGATTTGTCTTAGTTCCAAATGTTTATGACAAAGATGAGATCATTTAGATGGTGTAGAGGGGAATAATATGTTCATCTATAAAATCTCTTGTGAAACTCACTGTCTTTTAAATGAAATCAGTAAGTTCATCACTCAGATCCTGTCGCCTGGGTGCTCTCAGCTGTTAAATGAAGGATGGGGCTGATGAGTTTGGAAATACCTTCCAGCATCAAAATTAAGTGTCAACATTAAATTTCCCGTATTGAGACCATCTCTACATGGGAATTGTAACTTACACGAGGATGAAGAGCTTTTCATAAACAGCTCACAGACTCAAGGCCAAATTCAAGCCTCTGATCCCAATCTTAACTTGGAGCCTGGAGCAGAAGGCATGACAAGTGTAAAAATATGAGCATATATACAGATGCCAGCTAAGATAAAGGCGTGGTAACTGCACTTTAATTTGGTTATTGTTTTTTTTTAATCCCACACATTGTAGAAGTCCATGATAAATAAAGTAATAAGTGAAATATTTTCCTTGGATGCAAAGATAGAGTACCGCTATGTCTTATTTCTCAGAGAAAGCATATCAGATCAGCTAAGATCACTTGACTTCCTCTCCCTTCCATCACTTGCTGCTCCCCTTTGTTCTCTGTCCTGTCAGCGCCTCCTTGTTAGAGCCTCTGGCTCTCTAATTTTGCAGTTCCATCACTTGACATTGAATTCACCTTTCCTTTTGATGGGAACTGCTGCTTTATATTTTCCCTTCTTTGACTCTGCAAAGATAAAAATCTCATTTCTTAATGAAAACTGAGACTCCGATACGAAGTATATCAGGAATTGGTTTAATTGGCAAATAAAAAAGAAAATTATTGAATGGGCTCGATAATTGATGCCAGGCCCAACTCAACTTGAAATATGGCATAACTATTATCCTTTTCCAGTTTCAGAACAGAATCCAAATCATTACGTTTTGAAGGTTTTGTGACACACACGGGCACTGCAGTGGATGTGCAAATGGTGGTATTTACAAGGATCAGTGGAAACAACCTTGACTTGTCTCTGGTTTGAATTTAAACCAAACAGGAACAACCTTGGGTGAAACTAGAATCTGAAACCTAAGCAGAGCATTTTAAAGTTCTGCTCCATGTGAAGCCAAAACACTAACTGCTATTAATTTTATCTAAAATCTAAATTTTATCTAATCTGCTAAAATAAACAGATATGAGAATTTAGTTTTATCCTTCAGATGATTTGGGTTCTTATTTATGCCACAAACTAAATTTGTGTACCAAATCTTCTACTTTCTCTCTCCCTACCTCCTTTCCTTCCATCTTCCCCCCTTCCTTGTTACCTCTCTCCCTCCCAGATTCTCTTCCTCATCCCTCTTCTTTCTTCTTTGCCTTTGATCAGGGGAGGGAGGTGGGCAGGGTGTCCTCCAAGGTTCAGCCTTCTTACCATTTCTTCCTTAAGAACCCAACCCATTCTCATGAATTCAACTCTTTATCTCTGTCTATGATTTCCACTTTCTGTCTCTAGTTCTATCCTTGCGCCTAGATTCCAGGTTGATAGGGCATATTAGTACCAATGTTGCTGTAGCTCAGCTTCAAGAAAGCTGCATCAATTCCTTCCCCCATTGAAAGGTGGAGCCTATTATTCTTTTTCCCCCCTTGAATCCAGGGGGACTGTGACTGCCTTAACTAACAGAAGATAGTGCATGCGATGCTGTGAGACTTCTAAGGCTAGGTTGTAAGGAGACTTACAGCTTCCACGTGGGTCTCTTGGAACACTGGTTTTCAGAGAAGCCAGCCCTGGGGAAGCCAGCCACTGTGAAAGAATCCAACTACCCTGAGACTGCATGATGTACGGAAGCCCGAGGTAGCAACAGGGAGACGCCATATGGAAACAGTGATGTCCAACCAGCCCCCAAATGGCCCAGACATCACGGCCCAAGCACCAGACACATGAATAAGGAAGCCATAAGATAACTCCAGCCTTAGCTGCCATCTGACTGCAACCCTATGAGGAAATCCCAAGTGAGTACTACCCAGTTGAACTTAATCAAGAGCACAGAACTAATGAGTGATTGCTTTAAGCCACAAAGTTTCAGGGTGGTTTGCTATGCAGTAAGAAATAATCGAAAGAGATGTCTAACTTTCATTCAACTGTTGGCCTTTTCAATCATTTAACAACTGTTGAATACTTACTGTATAGATGCAGCAGCTTGCAAGATACTAGGAATAAGCAATGAATACAACAGACCCCAATTCTTGCTTCCATGGGGCTGATTGCCTTTTGGAAAGGAAGATACTGAACAAAAATTGATCAACCATTTCAAAGTTCTAACACCTCCTCTCCTGCTCTCATGCTCAGCTGGTGGCTTTTCTTGTTTTTCATTGAGATAATAGAAATAATCAGGGAGGAACTTGTTCACTGACCTAGGATGTAGACTCCCAACCTAACCATTATCTGTGTAGAATTCTCTACCCACCTTTTCTCTTGTTTCTCTGAATAGGGTCCCCAGAGGCCACCTGGATTCCATCTCCTTCGCAGTGACCTCTCCACCACTCTCATCAGAAAGCAATTAAGCTCCAGTGATCTCAACCAGGCCCTTGGCAAAGGAATCCATACCTCCAGCCCTGATCCCTCCCCAGAACCACACACTGGTTACATACCAAGCCACCTGCTTGGCCACTCAACTGAGATACTAACCTAGGTATCTTACCAGGCACCTCAAACTTAACATGACCTAAAGTTCAGATGTTTCTTCACAGGCTGTGCTCCCTCTCTCACATTCTTCCCTGTCCCAATAAATGGCCTCCTCATAATTCCAGTCCTAAAACAGATACGTTATCCTTGATTCCTCTCTTTCTCTCGGCCCCACATTCAATCCAGCAGGCAGCTCTATTGACTCTACCTCCAACACACCCCCTGCATCCACTCATTCCTCCTTAACTTCAGCTCCTTCCTCCTGGTCCAACTACCGTCCTCTCTTACCAGATTGCTGAGATTTCAAGCCTCTTTATTTCCACTCTCATCTGTTCAAAATCCATCTTCCATACAGCATCCAGAGTATCTTTTAGAAACATAAATATATCATTTATCTTTTCTGCTTAGTGGCTTCCCAAAGGCTTCCACTGCAGTTAGAAGGCTCATATCTTTGTATTCTTATTTCTGAACTCCTTGTTTCTGTGTTCGGTCCTCTCATGCTTCGTTTCACAGCACTCTCGCCCTCATCCACCACATTCCAGCCATGGCGTCTTCCTTCACCCCCGGGACAGACCAAGCTTGTTCTCGCTTCAGGGCCTGGTCTTGGCTCAGCTGACCCCTGCCGTTCAGCCTTCAGCTGCAGCGTCTCCTAGGCCACCCAACCTTCTCTGACAGCACTTTATTTTAAGTCTTTGCAGAGCGCTGATCACTCTCTGACATCATTCATGTTTATGTAGTCTTTTAACTTACCTGTTTTCCATCACTTTGCACCTAGAAAGTAAGCTCCATGAGTGCAGGGACCTCCTCAGCACCCAGAACATTCCCTGTCCCATAGTAGGTAGTCAATAAATATTCCGTTTGACCAAATGAAATAATTATCAGTGTGATGAGAATTATGAAGAGTGCCAGGGGCTATGAGAGCATATAATGCAAACTAACCGAGTTTCCAAGGTGTATGTCAGGAGCCATTTCCTTGAGAAGGTGGAAGTAAAGTGACAACCAAAGGACAAAAAAGAGAAAGCCGGAAAAGCAGGGAGGTGGGGAGGAGAGCAGAAGGACCTGCAGAAACATCCCGAGGACACCAAAGGCCCTGGCTCCTTGGAGATCTGAGAGCAGTTCTCAGGGAGGGAGGCTAGCAGGTCAGGCCGTTCAGGCCTTGTGGAAGCAACAGGCCCTGGAAGGGTTTTCGTGCCTACAGGTCACTCACTTTCAGCCTGCCTGGACCTTGCTGACCTTCCTGCCAATTGGGAGTCTTCATGAATGTGTCTCTTCCAGGAGCTGCCACCTTCTCCCACAGGGCCTGGAGCCCCGAGGTCAGCCCTGCTCTGCTCGGTCAGAGCTTTGTGCCCCCTGGGGTGACTCTCCAGCTGATCACCACTCTCATCTGCTCTGGGGTCTCCACTCCCACTGCTCACACAGTTCCTCAGGCTTCTTGTTGCAGACCTCTGATTGTCTTCTAGAGACCCCCTGCCTCCCACCTGCCCTGATCCCCACACACCAGTCCTACCAGCCTGTGGCCCCACAACAGATCTTTCTGGAAGTCTACTGCTAGTCCAGGCAGCCAAATCCAGCCCACCACCTGTTTTTGTAGGACTCAGGAGATAAAAATGGTTTTTACATTTCTAAATGCTTAAAAAGAAAAATTATAAGGGAAGAATAATATTTAGTGACATGTGAAATTCAACTTCAGTTCCTGTAAAGTTTAACTGAAACGCAACCATGCATTCATTTACTGGTCATCTGTGTCTGCTGTCAGCCCATGGACAGGGCTGAATATTTTTGACAAAGATCACATCCCACAAAGCCTAAAATGTTTACTATCCAGCTCTTTACAGAAAATGTTTGTTGATCCCTGTCTTACAGTGTAAGAGTTCCTATACAGGATCAAAGCCACCAACTTTATTCCAGTGATCACATTACAGGAACACTTACCCATGGATAATATTACCAGTCAACCTCTGTTGACCTGATACTGTGTGCCAGGCCCTGTGATAGGTGTTTTTATCCATTATCTCATTTAAACCTCACAACAACCTGGAGAGATAGACAATGTCATGACCTCCATTTTATAGATAAGAAATACAGCTCAGGAGGTTAACTAATTTATCTCAAGTCTCTCTTAGCAAATCCCCTAAGTGGGATTCAAACCCAAAATGGTGTTTTTATCCATTATCTCATTTAAACCTCACAACAACCTGGAGAGATAGACAATGTCATGACCTCCATTTTATAGATAAGAAATACAGCTCAGGAGGTTAACTAATTTATCTCAAGTCTCTCTTAGCAAATCCCCTAAGTGGGATTCAAACCCAAAATCATCTTAACACCAAAGTTCTTACCCTTAACTATGGTGGCATTGTCATTCCCTGAGCCTTCCTCAGCATGATGGATGTTTGCCACTAGTAAACTGTCTCTGAGTAAAGACTTGCATAAAATCTACTAACTGTTGTGCAGAGTAAAGCTTCCTCTTTTTCTGTCCTGATTTGTCCTTTCTTAACTTCACAGGGGTCTGGTAACTTGTTCTGGGTGAAACTGTGTTTATCCAGCCATAGCCTCCTCTCCTGTTGTGTGCATTTGAGTCCCATCTGCTGCTAAGCCTTTTTTTCTTTTTCTTTCTTTTTTTTTTTTTTTTGGAGGGGGCAAATCCTCTGACATATGGAAGTCTCCTCTGATCTTCTTCAAGCCTGCTATTGTTTTGTGTTGTTTCTTGAAGTGCAATGACCAGAACAACACACGATATTCCCAGGTTCAGTAACCTGGCAGGATAGTGTTTATTTTCATTTCCCATGTCTTTCTTAATGATTCTTAACATTCCATTGTTGTTTTGTTTCATCTTCTTGGGGCCACAGAAGCAAAACAGGGCAATGTTTTCAGGTTACAGTGACTTCCCAATGACATTCCTGGAACATAACTTTGTTAACTCAGATCTAAGGATCCTATTATTTTGCTCACATTAATTTTCTCAGAATGAGTATCATTTTTCTGCATTGTTCAAGTTTTTTAGTTGTCATTCTAAAGGGAAAGGAACAGCACAAGTTTTGTGCATGTGTGTGTGTGTGTGTGTGTGTGTGTGTGTGTGCATGCACGCATGTATGCATGTCTGCCCTGGGGAATGAGACAGAGGGCCTAAATTCCTATATAGGAACTGGAGCTTCCAAACATCTCCCCAAGATATCAGATATGATCTAATCTCTGAATTGGAAGCCAGCAGACTGCTCCCATGATTCATGGCTCTAGACACATCTTTTAACAATTAGGCCTTCACTTCACAGGGATGGAATTATCTATCACTTGAGCAAGGTAGATAAAGGAGATCTTTAAAGGCTCCTATGTCTTCCAAAGAACAAAAATAGTATTTTGATTTAGATATGTTTTTACTCCTATCTTCTTAAATATATTTTCCAAAACTTATTTCTGCCAGGTACACAGGCAAATTTTCATGTAAGCATTATTTCAAATGCCTCAGCATAATTGCCAATGGGTGGTAAGAGGCTTGACCCTGACATAGCTCCTGCCACTATATTTCCAGGCTTTCTATGGCAATCAGTTTCACAGTCTGTGTGAATTAAGATAATGTCATTCACCAAACTGAAAGAGAAAGACTATATAATTACTGCATAGCAATTTGTCTTGAGGATGAAAGATTCTTTCTGGACATTCATGTAGCTTTTTCAAAGTTTGCTTACATGTTTTCATTATTTCTCTATCATACTCATGCTTATCCTGTCTAATCAGCTTGCTCCATTATGTACTAACCTCACTCAGTTCCTTTTTAGAAAACCTAATGAAAATTTCATCCGTCCTCACTATTCAACACATTTCTGATCCTATATTTGTTTGTTTTATTTTGTTTTGTTTTGATTGATTGGTTTTCAGAAAAACAAGGTCAGAAGTGTTGAGAAGGAATTTGGTTCAGAGATGCAGAGAAGTCAGAGGGAAAAAAAAGTCAAGAAAGCAAAGTAAATTTTATTTCACTCTGTACAGAGTAACAGAGAGGGCCTGCTTAAAGTTAGACAGGCAGGCTACCAAAGAACATGATCCTACAGCTGCAGTCCTGTCCGGGTCACCCAGGGAACTTGCAGGTCCAAATCAGAACTCTCAGGAGCCCCTCCCCACTTACCTGAAGTAGAACAGAGACAGAGTGAAGACTTGTGCTTAAGTCTGGAGAACAGAATGAAATAGCAGAGTGGCAAAGAACCTGACCACTGGAAGAGCACAGAGACAGAATGGGGTAAGTTGAGCCGTAAGATGTTTTTATTTAAGCAAATAGTACACACTCAAAGAAAGGGGAGTGCAGGCAACCTCAGAGAGGAGGTGTGCTTAAGGGTTTAGGGTCTGGGATTTTATAGGGCTTTTTGGGTAGGGGTCAGCATAAGGTATGATGTATTCAGTTGATTCACAATTCCTTTGAATAGGGTTATTTAGATGACTGTGTTGGTCTGAATCTTAGCATTCTGTATTCACACAGGTTCACTTACATTTCTTAGGTCTATCTCCTGTCATGGTTACAAAATTACTTAATTGATTAAGGGGCTGGAACAAGAAGAAGAACAGCATACAAATTTAAAGAATAATCTGAGCCTTTTTCACAGGCTAAGTAGATTTTACAGTGGCATGACCCTTGTTCCATTTCCCCGATCTACCTCATGAGGTTGGGCAGGGAAGTCCTCGACAGACAATCTTTGGCCTTGGAGGCCTGACTCATTGGTACAATGAAGACATGGGCTGTGCTCTGATGTTTTCTGCTATCTGGGGAATATCTGGACATTCCAAGCCACTCCTGGCCTTTGAAACTTCAATTAATTAACCAATGAACTCTGCGAGTCCTTTCTGGCTCCCTGGTTTTATCTGGTTAACAATCTGAGTCCCTTTTAGTGGGCTTTACTGGCTTCATTTTCTCTCGTCCCACTCATGCCTGTCTTTCTGTCTAACAGAAGTATAAGGGATTGAAATCCAGAAAATGCTTCTGTGGTTAGCAACCCCAAGCATGTGGTATCCCTCAGCTGCGCTGGGAACGCTTCCTCTTCCAAGGTGAGCATCACCACTGTCCTGCGCTGAGTTCTCCCAGGTTCCCAACACCTTAAGGCAACCAAAAAACAAGACTGGCCTTCTTCTGCCCCGTGTAATAAATATAAATTGTGAAAAATTAATAGTTAATCAGGATATTGAATTAGAATTTATTTTTGTAACTATTGTAACAAACAAATATTATAAATTCCTATGTGAAGATAAACAAAACACAAATGAACATATTTTATTTGCTTATCAAGAAGCCTAGACTAGAATCTTGTTTTACCCAGGACAAAGATTGTAAAATCATTGTGTAATACAAAAATACATATAATCCAATGTACTCTAGAAAATAAACAATATATCTCATCAAGCATACAGTATATAGCTTTGCTTCTATAACTCTTTGCAATGTGTGCAGGGATGTACAGAATATAATAAAGAGTACATATGACAAATATGTTTACAGCATTTTAATTCTATGAGAAGGAGATAGTTGAATTGGACTCACAAAATACACATATGTTGTGACTCCAGTATATCTCATCCTCTCTGAGTAATCTTGATCATCATAATGTTAAAAATGTGCACATAGCCATGGGTAGACACTCCAGTCACTGAGATAATCACAGTCCTGCTCAGATCTCCTGTCATGTAGGGTCAATCTTAACCAAAGACAAAATGGTGCCAGCTAAGTTGGAAGGTATAATTTAACTATACTTCAAATGTCTCAAGATGATAGCAACCCAAACTTTTGGTACCTCCTGCACATTTATTTTCTTGCTTTCCATATAATTTTCTAAGAGCAGCTAGCCCTTTCAGTCACCTCCTCGTCTCTTTAATGGTCTGAGACAATAAGCACAGGCCTGGAGAAACTGCTTTTTTTGGCATTTCTTCCTGTGGCCCCTCCTTCCCCGCCCACACTTCCATTGGCAGGGATGTACTTCTGAGCTGGTTCTCTTTTGCTGCCTTTAAGCTAAATTCCACCAGCTTAGCTTCCCACGTGCTTTGTGAGTGGAGATTCCCCATTCCACCACACCCACAAGAGACTAAGAATGTGGGAATGATTAACTCATATCCTTTTATTAGATGAGACAGAAAGAGAAAATTACAATTAGGTATTTATGTTCATAATTCACACATAAAAAGTCACCTGGATGAGATTACTAAATAGACACAATTAACTTCTAGACTGGCAAAGGGCCATCTTACATTTCTCAGGTGGTCAGAATTCTACAGAAAGGGGCTTGGCTTGCTTGGCTTTTTAAAACTGATAAAACTTTACCACTACAATGGCGCGGACCGGCTATTGGTTTATTCACCCCTGATGCAGATGTTATGTCACAGAGGCAGCCAACAGCTTCAGGGGATACTTCAAAGCATTTCTTGACAAAGTCCAGGGACACTGTATCCAGGTGACTGCAAGACCAGATTCAACCTAAAACCACAAGCTGACTTCAATTTGACAGCCCAAATTGAGAAGCCGGCTGCCACTCCCAGGCTCAAAACAGTCCTACAGGAGAAAGCCTGAGATTGGACTAAAGCCTGGTGAAAACAAGAACAAGCCGCCGTGATTCAACCTTGTGTCTAGATTAAGAGCCCTAAACCTGGCCCAGGCTGGAAAAGACAAATTAATGCTTTTAGCCATGTCAGAAAAAAAATTGAGTCTCTAATCTTATAATTACCTTTACTGAATAAAATTCTCTGGACCTGGATAAAGAATAGTATGTGATATTGAGGTTTCTGTGCATGCAGCATGTGCAGTGAATTGTCTGTGAGAGGCAGGAAAGGATGAAAGGTAAGGAATGCCAGGGTTGCACATTTAGAGAAGACTTTTATATTCCTTTTAAGAATCACAGAATGATAGCTATCACCTAGAGACAACACCCTAGCTTGAGGAGCTTTTACATACGAAAAACCCAAGTAACTAGAGACAATCTTAATTAGGAGAGCAGTTTGCAGATAGCCCTGGAAACAAAGGATTTTTACAGCCAACGTTGGTATCTCCCTGTTTTATTAAAATACAGTATGCATTTGACTACTTGTTGGTTTAAAACAAATTCTCAACCACAAAACACCACAATTTTTAAAAACAAAAGAGAGGGTAAAAATGCAACCTTGTGTTTGTTGTGTATCATTTAACCACAGGGCTAAGCAGATGTTCCCGTTGCTGCACAGCACTGGGAGGCTGAATTGAAAGTTTGAGTCCTGCAGAACCAGAAGGGTTTGGCAAACGCCTCGAACTTCCCACTGAAATTCCAGGAGAGCCATACTTTAGGAAAAATAACTATGTCTCCTGACTGGGGGATTTGCCCTAGGAATAAAGGCAAAAACTGAAACAGACCTGCTCTCATAAAACATAAAACCAAGTCCACAGAAACCCAAGGTGATGAATCGGTAATGAAACCAATGACTAGAACAAAAACCAACACTATTCAAAAGATAACACAATCCATAGTCTCTATAACATGTCAATTCATGTGCCCAATATATATGCTAAAAAATACTAGATAGGTTATATCAGTCTGGATCTCGTCATGGGACAGAAACCACACAGTAATTTGAACAAAAAAAGTTTAATATTAAGAACTATTAAATTATGATAGAAGAGTAATTATAAAGATTTAAAGAGAATTCAAAAGGGTACACTGGGACTGAGGAAGAGTACTTGAGGAAGAACAAACTTGGAATGGGGTTCCCTTCTCAAAACTGGGATCCAGACCTCACTGGAGAAGGCGGGGTTGAGGTGCAATAGACAGCAGAGAAGTTCACTGGTTGTTCAACCCGAAACTAGTGCACATCAGGGGGCAGTATGAAACTATGCGAGTGGGTACACAGAGGGAGCCAAGGGGTGAGGTGCCTGCTTGCTGGCAGAGCGGTGCAAGCTGAGGTGTGCAGAACCACATCTGGGGGATTTAAGAAATAACTCTCTGAGGAGCAGGCAAACCAAGGCAGAGTCAGAGCATCATGGTAGCCCAAGGTCTGAAGCATGGTGCTGTCTGCATCAGGAAGACAATCAAAACCAGTTCTCCGGGATGTAGGCAACAGAGATGGGTGGGCAGCTGCACAAAGGGAATTGGGGCACTTTTCCCAGTACAAGGCCTGAAGTGTGCTGTTGTCCACATCAGGAAGGCGACATACAGCACGGTGGTCACCAGGCCTGGGGAAGACTGCCAGGTCACCAAATAACTATGTGTTCTAGGCACACACTTGAGGCAGGGCATGAATGGATGTTCCCCCCTATACACGCATGATGATGGACTCTACAGCAGGAGCAGGTGCAAATAATGCAGTATATCAGCACCAGGAGAAGTGCCCTTCCTCCTGCAATGTGCCTCCAGCGTCCTCCACTAATAAAACTTAGCATCATGCTCACTATATAGAATAAATGCTTAAAAAGTCAATCAACTTTCACAGAGCAGATATTAAACAGTGAATTTGGAATTAAAAGACACTAAATTGAGAACAGGTATGCATGCAAAGAAACAGGAAAAGGTGATGTAATACTAAGAGGAGGAAAGGCCATAAACAGACCAACTGTGGAAATAAATGCTGGAATTAGCAGATAGAGACTTTGTAGCAGCTCTTATAAATATGTTCAAGGACTTAAAGAGAAAGATGTCATAACAACTAAATGGATGGGGAATACCAGCAAAGAAAGGGACATTATAAACAAAGGACCAAATGGAAAATTTAGATCTAGAAATGAAATATCAGAATTAAAAATTACTTAACAGCATTTTGAGGTTGGAAAAGAAAAGGTCAATAAATTTGAAGATAGATTAATAGAAATTATCAAATCTGAAGAACAGAAAAGTCATTGAAAAAAATAAGATCCTCAGTGACCTAGGGGACAATATCAAGGGGTTGAATATATATGCAATTGGAGTCTCACAAGGATGAGATAGAAAATGGTGCAGAAAAATATTGAAGAAATAACAGTGAAAAACATCGATTTAGACATCCAGGAGTCTCAGCAAACTCCAAGCAAATAGATACAAGGAAAAGAACATTGAGTAAACATCATAGTCAAACTGCTGAAAACTAAAGATAAAGAGAAAATCTTGAAATCAGCTAGAAAAAGAAAAAAAGACATATTACATACAGGAGAAAAACAACATAGATGACAGCTCACTTCTGATGGGGGTGGGAGGAGGGATGGGGGCCAAAGACAATGGAATAACTTCTTTAAAATTCTGAAAGAAACTAAAAACTGTCAACCCAGACATCTTTAGAAAAACAAAAGCTGAGAGAATTTGTCACTGACAGACATGTACTACAAGAAATATTAAAGGAAGTTTTTCTGGCTGAAGTGAAGAAGCATCAAACAGAAATTCAAACCTATGGGAAGGAATGAAGAACACTGGAAATGGTAAACATTTGGGTAAACCTAAAAGCTTATTTTTTCTTCTCTTATTTAAAAGACAACCAATTGTTTAAAGCAAAAATTTATCACCTTGTATTGTGAGGTTTAAAATCTACATAAATGTAAAACGTGATAATAATAGCACAAAGGACGGGGTGGTAAAAATGAAATCATACTGTTGCAAATTCTTATACTTTGATGAAGTGGCGAAGCATTAACTCTAAATGGACTATGATAAGTTAGGGTGCAGATTGCAATCCTTAGAGTAACTGATAAAAAGTTACAGAGATATAGCTTCAAAATGGAGGAACCTAAATGGACTATTCAAATATATTTGATTAACTCATATAAAGGCAGAAAAAAAAAGAACAGAGGATGTACAAACAGAAAACAAATAGCAAAATGTAGACCTAAATTCAACTGTATCAATAAGTACATTAATTACAGATGGATTATATTCCTCAACTAAAAGACAAATAACTATTTTTTTATTAAGGTATTATTAATATACACTCTTATGAAGGTTTCACATGAAAAAACAATGTGGTTACTGCATTTACCCATATTATCAAGTTCCCACCCATACCCCATTGCAGTCACTGTCCATCAGAGTAGTAAGATGCCACAGATTCACTATTTGCCTTTTCTATGCTACACTGTCTTCCCTGTGACCCTCCCCACACCGTGTGTACTAAAAATAATACCCCTCAGTCCCCTTCTCCCTGCCTCCACACCCACCCTCCCACACCCCTCCCCTTTGGTAACCTCTAGTCCCTTCTTGGAGTCTGTGAGTCTGTTGCTGTTTTGTTCCTTCAGTTTTGCTCTGTTGTTACACTACACAAATGAGGGAAATCATTTGGCACTTGTCTTTCTCTGCCTGGCTTATTTCCCTGAGCATAATATCCTCCACCTCCATCCATGTTGTTGCAAACGGTAGGATTTGTTTCTTTCTTATGGCTGAGTAGTATTCCATTGTGTATATGTACCACATCTTCTTTATCCATTCATCTACTGATGGACACTTAGGTTGCTTCCATATCTTGGCTATTGTAAATAGTGCTGTGATAAACATAGGGGTGCATATGTCTTTTTGAATCTGAGAACTTGTATTCTTTAGGTAAATTCCAAGGAGTGGGATTCCCGGGTCAGATGGTATTTCTATTTTTAGTTTTTTGAGAAACCTCCATATTGCTTTCCATTATGGTTAAACTAGCTTACATTCCCACCAGCAGTGTAGGAGGGTTCTCCTTTCTCCACATCCTTGCCAGCATTTGTTGTTCTTAGTCTTTTTGATGCTGTCCATCCTTACTGGTGTGAGGTGATATCTCGTTGTGGTTTTAATTTGCATTTCCCTGATGATTAGTGATGTGGAGCATCTTTTCATGTCTGTTGGTCATCTGAATTTCTTCTTTGGAGAATTGTCTCTTCATATCCTCCATCCATTTTTTAATCAGGTTCTTTGCTTTTTGGGTGTTGAGGTATGTGAGTTCTTTATATATTTTGGATGTTAACCCCTTATCAGATATGTCATTTACAAATATATTCTCCCATACTGTAGGATGCCTTTTTGTTCTGTTGATGGTGTCCTTTGCTGTACAGAAGCTTTTTAGTTTGATGTAGTCCCACTTGTTCATTTTTCCTTTTGTTTCCCTTGCTTGAGGAGATGCATTCAGGAAGAAGTTGCTCATGTTTATATTCAGGAGATTTTTGCCCATGTTGTCTTCTAAGAGGTTTATGGTTTCATGACTTACATTCAGGTCTTAGATCCATTTCACGTTTACTTTTGTGTATGGGGTTAAACAATAATCCAGTTTCATTCTCTTGCTTGTAGCTGTCCAGTTTAAAATGCAAAGAACTATTAAACTGGATTTTAAAAGCAAGACCCAACTATATGCTTTCTGTAAGAGATTGGTTAACATCCAGTTTATCACTGAATGGATATTTCCTAATTTGTACATCATGTAATTGGAAATCTCCCTTGTTTTAACTAAATAAGATATTTGACAATCCAATTAAACTGCCAAAATTTCTTCTAACAACCCACTAAACAGATGGAACTTGGGGATCTCATGAGACAATCTTGTTTCTCCTGCTGCCAATTGATTACTTGTTCCCATGGCTTTCTGCTCCCTCTTAACTGTATGCATTAATAAATCATATTTAAACTTCAGACATGATCTAATATCTAAAAGCACTTTAAAGCATACAAAATTATGGTTGAAATTCTAGGCCTTTAATGAAGACAGAAATGAACAAATGTACAAATCAAATGATATGAGAATATATTGACCTAGTAAGAATCAAATGCTCCTTTGGTTCCGCACTTCTTGCTAATTTAGAGAGGCAAGATGGAGTGGTCAGAGACGAGGGGGCACAGGGAGTCCACAACACTTTGCTTTGACTCCAGTCTCCCACATCTTACTGGCTGTGAGATAAATTAGCTGACTTCTGGTTTCCTCACCTGCTGCCTTCTCTGTTTAGGATGTCTAGGAGCCAGACTGCTTAAGTCCAAGTCTAGGTAACTTTGGGCAAGTTACTTAACTTCTGTATGCCTCAGCTTCCTCATCTGTAAAATGAGTATAATAATAGCACCAGTCTTACACAGTTTATGAAGACTGATTGGGTGATATCTGTAGAGCACTTAGAACAATGCTTCACACATAGAAAGCATTATATAGCTGATAAAAAAAATACCTTCGTTATTAGCTTCATCTAACAATTAAGATGAGTCAAATAAATCACATAGCACTATGTCTGACAACTAGTAAGTAATCAACAGTAGTTGCCATTACTGTTAGTGGGGGTGCTATGGGTGATTTTTGCTAAACATTAGCAATTTCTTCCAAGTACACATGTATCCTATCACGCCCTGGGGAGAAGTCTTTATTTGCTAATTAAAGTGAGTTGATGACTTCTATGCATTTTTATAGACTATATAATCAAGTATAAAAGTGGTGGTAAGGGAAAATAGGTTTGCAAAGAGACCCGCTAAGAAGTTAAAAAATAAAAAATAAAAAAATGTGAATAAAAGCTGACTGTTGTTGACTGTCAACACTGTTCAAAGCAAATGAAAAAGTTAGTAAAAAGCTAAAGCTTTAGGAATTGTTCCTTTGGAGTGAGTATAATTAATGGAGGAGGAAATCAAGCTTTCAAAGATCTTGGTCTACAGTCTGAGAGCAAGAGTCTCCCTGAGAACTTGTTAGAAATGCAGAATCTTGGGCCCTACCAGAATAAAAACTAACAAGACCCCCAGTTGATTCTTATGCAAATTACATTTGAGAAGCATTGTTGTAGAATATTTTCATTTTCCATGTTTTTCCCTGGAGTTTATTTTGAATATACCATATTAATAATGAGATTTGGGTAATGCTGTGTCTCTTTAGGGTGATGCATTTTTCTCTAAAGATTTGCCAACTTTAAAATTTGACTACATACATGATTTTATTATATCCTGGGGACAAATTTTTCTAATTAAATACCACTTATGGTTTTGTAATGCAAATCAGTGTGAGAGGAGTCGCCATGCCCATGTTACAGTAAATGTCCCTGGTTTTTCTCAATTTTATTGCATGGGGGATGGATTTTTAAAAAAATAATCTCTGAATCACTAGAGTTCAGAATTTCATCACTTTTCACAGTTCACCCTTGTTCAGACTGAAGATGAAAAATGAAAGATGAAAACACGTCCCCAGTTCATGCTGCTTCTGTTTTAGCACAGTTACAACTTACTGACTTTTAAAATAGCATGTTTCAAGGCCAAATATTTTATTTGGATGTATCTAAAGAGCTAAAATATTTGTACTAAAACTCTGTGAGAAAACATTCTAGATATGAAACATCTGTTTTTGGTCATTTCAGTTAAAGACTAATATTTGCACAGGTCAGGAAGGCCCACGGTGATACTATGTTGTTCTAAGTCCAGTATTTCCATGATGTGGGATTGGGTATCTGTATTCACCTTATTTACATGGTTCAAACATTCCCAACTTATTTGGGAATATGTATATCTACAAGTATATAAAACTAGCTTTCTTCTTTTCTTCTTTCTTTTTGGGGATAGAGGGTGGGGAGGGTCTAGGCGGGGACTTTACACAGCTATGGAAACAGACAGGGGCTCAGGGTGAGGGGCAAAGCGCCTGGGAAGAGTCAAGGCAGACGGGGGTCTCAGCCTTTGCACTCCGCAACATGATACCCTGGCCCAGTGGGGGGATGACCAAGGGACCTGCCATTGACTTTGGTGTGGGGAGTGAGGCCATCCAGTCCCCACCTTTTGCAGGGGGAGCGATCTGAAAGTTATACCCTTTCATTTAACTTTCTTTATGCAGGGGACTAGAGCTCAAGAATTTACGATTAACCCTTTAGGCTTTCAAACTCCACTCACAATTGGAGTCACCTGGGGAAATTTAAGTTAGGGATGCCCAAGTCTCACTCCCAGACATTCTAATAGAATTATTCTTAGGTTTGACGAGGCTCTGAGATGTTTTAAAGCATCCCTGGTGGCCTTCTGCCAGAAGTCTCTACTATAAACCTTAGGACTCCCTCCTCTGTCCCTTCCTCAAGATACCCAGTCCTGCCCAATTCTAATTCCCCTGATTATTCAATTCCTTCTCTCTCTCCCCAGAGTTGCCACCTCTGCAACTTTCCAAGCCTGGGTCCTTCTGCCTGCAGTGAATGAGTCCCCAGGCTCTTGTGTTTTAAAAATTGTTATGGGCTGAATTGTGTCCTCCCAAATTCATATGTTAAAGGACCTCAGAATGTGGCTGTGCTTAGAGACACAGCCTTTTAAAAAGTCATCAAGATAAAATGAATTCATATGTGTGGACCCTGATCTAATGTGGTCAATTCATAAGAGGAGGAGATTGGGATACAGATAGGCACAGAGGGAAAATCATATGAAGACAGGGAGAGGGCAGTGACAACTACAAGCCAAGGAGAGACCCTGAGAAGAAATCAACCTTGCTGACACTTTGATCTCAGACTTCCAGCCTCCAGAACTGTAAGGAAGCAAGGTTCTGTTGTTTAAGCCACCCAGTCTTTTGTACTTGTTATGGCAGAAAGAGAGAAACCTTCCCAGTGAATGAGTTACCTGGTGAGTCACGGGCCTTATCTCCCCAGAGTTGATTCTGCTGGGCATGTGGCTTGGTCTTGAATTATCTGAGAGAGCATTTTGCACAGAGAGGAACACCACAATGATGTGAACTTTGCTTAATGCTCAGTGGATTGAGCATTTATGCATGGGTACAAAAATTGTTTAAATTCCTTTTAAACTGAAATTGCAAATCCAAATGATCGAGTCTTTTGAGCAGTTTAACACTTTAAATAGCAGACAAAATACAAAAATACTAATAACAAAAATGTTATATTTATAACAAAAGTATTACATTTAGTTTTAAACTATTCTAAATGTTAAATACTACATGTTGAATTTATTTCTTCATTGAAGTTCTTTTATACCTCCCTAGGATTATGGATTCATTTGTTTTGGCATCTTCTTAATGTTTCAGTAATAGTAGTTTGGTATCTTCCAGGTCACAATTCTCACCAGACCCCAAAACACACTGAGGTTCTGGATTTTTGGCCATTTCTTGGATGAAGCACAAAATTCAATTCTTCCAAATTAAATGATTCAAACCAAGCTATTAGTTATAATGTTGAGACTCTTTTTCTTATTGTTAAACTTCAGTGTTAGGTTACTTAGACTTTTAGGTTCACTCTTCTCTCTAGAGTTAAGTTCGTTACCAGAATTTGGTGTTTCCCTCTGAAAATAATGTATTCTAAGTCTCAGCCAAGATTATATAATGCATTGTCCTATATTGGGATAGATTGATCAGGTCTATTATGTTTATAAACAACATTTGCATCTTTATTAATAATATTAACATTAGTGGAACCACTGAGATTTCATTCCCTAGAAGTTGAGTCTGTGTTCTCAGCAACCCTCTTCAGTATATTTAGGAAATTTATCACCTTGGAATACATTCCCAAGCCCTCATTTTATTTGGCTATTGTGATTGACACCTGGTGCTGATTAATTGTTAGACACCCTTTCCATCTAATTAATCTATACTTTCTGTTAACTCATTATCTCGTACCCCTTCATAGACTCCACTTGTTTCAATTAATTTATATTTTTATGCTGAAATCTTCACAGCACAATCAATGCCTGAGCTTGAGTCATATGAAAAGCATCATCTAATTTATTAGTTAAACTTAGAAGGTGCCTTTTTGAAAAACTCCAACTATTAAAAAAAAAAAAACCAATGAATCCATGGGTTTCTTCCCATCCTCATTCCAACCATGGGTGGCAGGGAGAAGGGCAGTCTTGTGTACACATATGCGGGATCTTTTGTGATGAGTGCTGAATAGAAAGAGACAGGATGACATTTTTCTCCCTTGACTGATTTTGGAAACCTCCAGAGAGGCTAAAAGCAAAGATAGATAGTCAGTTGGGACTTTGTGAAGTCAGACCCAAGCTGAGCTACTCTGGGGGTCATGCAGCAAAGCACAGCCCAAAGTTGGGAGGAAGGTTCCCTTTGACCATGGTAATAATGAGAGTGATACAGCAATACTGATGACAGCCTTTCATTATCTACTTGTGCAGACCCCGTGCTCTCTCTATATATACTATCTCATTTAATAGTCCTCAAAGAGTCTTTTGAGCTAGGTGTTATCTATCTTTATTGTACAGATCAGAAAACCGCAGCTTAGTGAGATTAGGTAATATCCAGCAAGTAGTAGGGCAGTGATTTTATCTAATTGCCAAAGATGGCAGTTTTTTAAACTTGAACTTTGTTATTAAAGGAAAACACACATACTGAAAAGTGTTATAAGTGTACAGATTAACAAATTATTGCAAAGTGAATAACCCCTTATAAATAACCACTATGTGGATCAGGAAAAATAGAACATTACCAGCATCCCAGAAATCTTCTTCAGTCTCTCTTGGTTGCCAGCCCCTCCTCCCTAAAGCTTAGCCACTAGTCTGATTTCTAACATCATAGATTAATTTGTCTATTTTTAAACTCTATATAATCAAGTCATATAGTTATGTATTCTTTTGTGCATTACATCTTTTATTAAACACCGTGTTGTGAGCTTTTATCCCTAATGTGTGCAGCAATATTTCATTTATTACTTTACTGTATAGTATTCTGTTGTTTGAATGTAACATAATTTATTTATTCTATTGGTAGGCATTTGAGCCATAATAAAAATGCTGCTATAGAGATGCTTGTCTTACTGTGCAAAAGCATGTACATGCTTTTTGTTGGATATATACCTATGGATGGAATGGATAGGTCCTAGGATATGGGCATGTGCAGCTTTTGGACATTTCCTATGTATCACATCATATCAGAGAGTACATAATATCAACATGACTTTTTATTGGTGATACTAACCTCAACCAGTTTTTAAGGTCACATCTGCCAATTTTTCTATGGTGAAGTTATTATTTTTCCCATTCCATACTCTATTCGATAAAAGTGAGTCACTAAGTCCTGCCCACACTTAAGGGAGAGGGACTTAAGCTCCACCTCTTGGAGGAGGAGGATATAGGCTTATGTTAAAGCTACAGGAATGAATGTTAATAAATATTTGGGGGGACATATCTTCAGGGTCTGTAAATACTTTGTTTCTCCTAAAGTTTCATCCACTAATTTTAGCATTCATCCATGGATCTTGCTTGCAGTAGTTATTTTCTGTTTTTAATGGTAATTAAACATTATGGTGTATTTTAATGGTAATTTTCAAACTCCTTCATTCCTTCTATATCTAGAACTTGCAATTCTTCTACAAGGAATATGTATCTTTTCTTCCTCATTATTCATTTGTATCAGTATGGAGGCGTGAAATTTATGTTTTGTGTTATAGTACTATCATTATTTAATTTTTTGCTCAAATTGTTCCAACTTTGGCCATTGGGAGCTTTCACTTAGTTCCTGTGTGCCTTTGACAAACCCCATCCTTTTTTTTTTTTCATTTGAGCACTTTCTTTTCTTTCTTCTTAAACAGCTTTACTGAGGTACAATTTATGCACCATAAATGTCACCTGTCTTGAGGTCATATACATGTTCAGTTTTAGGAGATTACATGCTTACCACATTATACTGGGGATACATATCAATGATTTTTAGTGTATTTATAATATTGTGCAACAATTAGGGTAATTTAATTTTTGAATATTTCCATCACCCCAAAAAGAAATCTCATGTCCATTTGCATTCATTCTCCACCACTTTCAGCCCTAGGCAATCATTAATCTACTTTCTCTCTATATATATTGGTCTTTTATGGATACAGTCTTACTTTCTAGCACCGTGAGATGTTCCAGGCTCTATTGTGTTTTCCCTGCTCTAGCCCTAGAAACAACCATTCTTCAAGGAGCACTGGTTCTATTTGTTGGCGAGCAATATTTACAAACCAAGATCTGGGTGCTAGGTGTATTTATTGCTACTTGAGTGTCATTATTTCCAGCTTCTCTCAGTGGACAGAGGTGGGAAATTATGTATGTATAACTAAGCCATGTATACCTGTACTTATTTCTGTTCTCTCTCACCAAATGCATATTAACTTACACACGACTGTAAGTTAATGCTGATACCTGTGACTCTAATCCAGCACCACAGGGTGCATTCTAGCCTTTCTTCCTTGCTTATCTGTAAATTCTTCCTCTGTCAGTGAGAAACCTAATTCTCATTATTTACAACATACTTGTTTCCTTATTCAATTTATATAAACGTGTATATGTATTGGGTTGATTGGTAACCTCAAAAAGACATGTCCATGTTCTAACCACTGGAAGCTGTGAATATAATCTTATTTGGAAAAAGGGTCTTTGCAGATGTAATTAAGTTAGGAATCTAAACAATTTATCTTGGATTATCTGTGTGGGCCCCACTGACAAATGTCCTTACAGGAAACACACAGAAGAGACACATGGAAGAGGAGGGGCCATCTGAAGACAGAGACAGAGATTAGAATGATGCAGCCACAAGCCAAGGACCCCCTGAAATCACCAGAAGATCAGAGAAGCAAGGAAGGTTCCCCCTAGACACTTCAGAGAGACTGTGGCCTTGACAACACCTTGATTTTGGACTTCTGGTCTCCAGAACCATGAGAGAAGAAATTTCTGTTGTTTTTAACCACAAAGCCTCTGGTAATTTGCTATAGCATCCTTAGGAAACTAATATAACAGGTAAAATAGTTTAAATATTGCTAACCATATGCCTATGAGGAACAAATTTACCAACTAGAGTGAAGGGTGTGTATACAGTTCTTTCTGTCTGCCTTACAGTATCCAGTTAAATCATTGTTTTTCTAAGCTACTATGTCAACTCCATTAGTATAACCCCTTTGTCTGGCTTCTTCCATTGGGCATATAATGATTTTGAGATTCATTGTTGAATGTATCAAAAACGCATTCCCTTTTATTGCTGAATAGTATTCCATAATATAAGTATACCACAAATTGTTAGTCTGTACACCTACTGATGGATATTTGGGGTTTTTCCAGTTTTTAGCTATTACAAATAAAGCAGCTAAGAACACTCTTATGCTAGTCTTTTTCTAGATGTATGTTTTTTAATTATCTTATGTAATTACCTAGGAGTAGAGTAGCTAGGTATATATTTAAATTTTTAAGAAACTGCCAAGTTGTTTTCCAAAGTGGTTATATTATTTTACATTCCCATCATCAGTGTGTGAGAGTTCCAGTTATTCAAAAACAGAAAATTAAAACTTTTTGATAAAGTCCAATTTATTGATTTTTTCTTTCATGATTCATACTTTTCGTATTCTAAGAACTTTTTGCCTAATTCAAAGTCACAAAGATTTTCTCCTTTGTTTCTTCATTTAAGTTTAGGGTCTATTTCAAGTTAATTTTTGAAGAGAGTGAAGTGTAAGGGTAGAAATTCATTTTTTTGCATATAGATGTTCAATCATGCCAGCATATTTGTTGAAAAGACTATCTCCCCCCTCCCACCCACTTAATTACCTTGACATCAATGTTGAAAAACCGATTGACCACACATAGGTCTATTTCTGGAGTCTCTATTCTCTTCTGTTGAACTTTATGTATATCCTCGTGCCAATATCCCACAGACTGCAGTCTTGATAGCCAGTAATCATCCTCTAGTTTTGTTCTTCTTCAAGATTATCTTTACAATTCTTGCCTTTTGCATTTCCATATGAATCTTAGAATCAGTTTATCAACTCTTTGTCTCTATCTGACTCATTCTTGCTCTCTCTTTCACACACACACACAACACTGCTGGGTTTTAAAAAACTTCTTATCGTTTTTGAACTATGACAAAAATAAAGAAAAGTGCACCAGTCACAGGTATATGGTTGATGAATTTTCAGAGTTAACATACCCATACAACCAGCACCCATCAAGAAACAGGACTATACCAGACCCCAAGGCATCCTTCAAACAATCCACACCAAAAGGATACATTTTGTGTGTATTTATGCAAAAGGGTTCCAATTTCTCCACATTCTTGCCAACACTTTTTTCTGCTTTTTTCATAGTAGCCATCCTAATGGCTGTAAAATGGTGCCATTGTGAGTTTAATTCACTGATCTCTAGTGACTAATGTAGTGAGCACCATCTCCTGTGGTTACTGGCCTTGGGAACCATTTTTGTAAACTGTGCACATTCAAATCTATGCCCACTTTTCTTACAAAAAGGTTGTCACTCCTTTCCTTATTGCCTTACAGTTTATTTATATATTCTAAATGAATACTTTGCTAGATATATGCTTTGCAAATATCCTCTCTTACTCTGTGGGCTGCTTTTTCTAGTAGGAGGAGAAACCTGTGGCTCGTGTTCATTCCGTGACTTTGAAAATCAAACCACAGTCCTACCCATTCTTTAAGGTCTGATATAGTTGAACCTTTTATATGAAGCATGCTTTTATTACTTTCTTATATCTCCAACCTCCATTAATTTTCTCCATCTCTGCTCTTCTAGAGTCCTTGTTTCCTGATTTTGTGATCTAATGGTATACAACCCTTTGTCTCTTACATATTCTCCCAGTTCACACTGCTTAACTTCTTTGTATGTGCTACTCTCCTAGACTTTAAATCAGAGGCCAGGGACCTTCTTTTATACTATTCTTAACACATACCATTATGTACAGCTATAGCATGAGCTCAATACTTGTTACATGATTTGAAAAATATTAATACTGCAAGGAATATCTACTATCTACTAAGAATAATTGATAGCAGATAAATTGTTGAAATTAAATACATTGTGTTAGAGAGGTCTTGAAAACATAGCCATGGGAGAATTCATTAAATGAGTCTAAATCTACAACATGAAAGAATAGTATTAGGAGTGTTTCACTAGCCACCCTAGGTGTTACTCAGATTCCAGTCATTAACAATTCTGAGTACCCTCTTCATTATCTACTTACTCTAATTTACTTACTCATCTCTAGAAACACTTACTTTTTACCTAGAATTGGTATAATTATCCTACTCCCCACTCATTTGTTTATGCTTTTGTTTTGCTTATGGTCTTTTTGATCAATGTACAACCATATCATGAGTCTGGATAAGCCTGAAATGGTAAGATAATATAAGGTATCAATGGGGTCTTTTAGAGTCTTGTTATATCTATGATTAGCTAACTAATTTGTGCTTCTTGATAAAGACGAGGGAGCTGCAGCTGGTGGTAGTAATGAAAATGTTCAAACGTGAAATGATTTTTTAAAACCTTTATTTTAGCATTCACTTTAAGAACCGATTTTAAATACAACATATCATTGTTCAATCTACACATTTAGTTCTCTAATCATCGCTATGTTTGTGGACCCAGAGCAATTTTCTCTAGAAATGAAATCTGAACTTTATTAGAGGAAATAAAAAATTTTAAGCCTTATTTTAATACTTTTTTGGAAAACCACTTAATTAAATTTCATCGCTTGCTTTCTTGGACTGAGATCAAGAAAAATTTGATGTGTTATCTCTTTAAGGGGTGTTCTGATGGAGTGTTTGCATTGCTCTCATGTATCAGGTAACAAGACAAACTGTTTTTACAGGCTCTGTGCCCTTCGCCTTGGAATTCTACAACAAACTTCTCAAATTCAAGTGTAATTTTCTTGGAATGAAATGCTCCACACATGATTCCAGAATCCTTTTTCTGCATATAGTAAATCAGAGAAAAAGAGTCAAAACACATAGGAAATTCTCTATCAGCTAGTACAACATTTAGGAAGGTACATGAAATCCCTGAAGTCTTTGGGGAAAATTTAATGTATTAATGCAACAACATTGGTGGAGGTAATTCCCATGATATGGCTACTTCTGTCATTTTTACAACAGAGACACATAAATATAAAGCATTTCCACAATGCTTAACTCACTATGGAAAAATAACACTGGATAAACCAGAATGCTTAGGGACATGAGGTCGGGGAGGAAAATGGATGTTCTAGTTAGTACAGGGTTTGGTTGTACTTAACAGAAGCTGATTACAGTAACTTAACCAAATAAGGAGTTTACTTATTCAATATAACATGAGTCGAGTAGGTGGTGCAAGGCTGGGGAAGCCACATGAGAAAGCCCATCTCTTTCCCTTTCCTATTCTCCCTCCTTCAGCGTAGTCACAAATGGCTGTTCCACCTCAACACTGCATCCCCTTTTGGACAAAAGGGAGGACAGGTTAAAAGCAGAAAGCTTATGCTGACTGAACTATCCTTTTTGTTTTTTTAAATATCAGGGAAAAAGCTTCCCATGAAATAACTTCCATTTCAGCTTATTAGCCAATGGATAAATGATCACCATAAACTGGCAGAGCATTTTTTGAGGTATTTTTAATTGAATTTGTTACCCCTCACCCAAACAAATTTCTGATTCTGTTAGCAAGGAAAAACAGCAGACACTGGGTAGGCAAACTAGCCAGGTCTAGCAAGTTTGATTAATCAAGTGCCATACTTTGTATTTTAAATGTTGCTGTTAGATGTTTTTCTAAAAATATATTCATCTATTTCCATGGCTTTGAAAGCTCACCAGCACACAGACCATAACTAGATTTTCTTTTAGTATAGCTCAACTTACTTGATTTTTTAATAAAAGGACAATTTTTGATCCACCCACTTGATAGGCTACTGCATAGAAGTTAAAAATAACAAATGGATAGCAAAAGATTTGCACAAGCATCTCACAAAAGAGTGTCCAACTGAGTAACGAATATATTTAAAAGATGCTCATCTTTATTTGTCATTGAGATATGCAAACTAAGGCCATAATAAATTGTTATTATATAGCAAAATGTTTAAAATTAAAGAGATATGCCAATTGTTGGTGAAGATGTGGAGCAACTGAAACCTTCATACTTTGCTGGTGCTGGAGTAAAGTGGTATGATTTCTTTGGAATGTTGCTTGGTAATATCTATTAAACTTGAACCTATAAGCTGGCAATCCCATTTCTAGATATATGCTTACCTCTGCTCATCAAAATACATGCACAAAAGTGTTTGTATTCATAATAGCAAACACCTGGAAGAAGCAAAAACCAAAAATGCACCAACAGTGGAATGGACAAATAAATTACAGTAGAGCCACATAATGGAATACTACACAGCCATGAGCATGAGCAAACTACATACAGTGTATGCAAAAACAGGGATGACTCTCACCAACACATAGGAGCAAGAGAAGCCACACACAGGCACCAAGGGACCTAGTGTGTGAGTCCATTTACATAAAGTTCAATTATAGGCAAACTTATCTTATGACTTACAGGAAGTCAGAAAAGTATTTAAAATTCTGAGAGGAGAGTAGTGACTGAAAATGGGCAAGAAGAGGACCCTAGGTCCCTGATTTCTTGATCTGGATGCTAGTTAATTGGGTGTGTTCACTTTGTGAAAATTCATCAAGGTATATATCCATAATTGGTTCATTTTTCTGTACATGTTACATACTGCAATGAAAAGAAAAATTACAATTATATACTGCTGTTACAATGAAGATGTCCCATCTTCTGTTGAAGGCCAATTCTATCCAACTGTGCTTTGGATCCTAGGCTTCTTATTTTTCTTAAACTGTTCCAGAGCCCTGAGACATTATCTGTCTTCCTCCTTCTATCTTTAATATCCCATTCTCTACTAATGTCACCCACTAAGATGTAATCGTGTTCAAGACTCTCCAGTTAAAGCAACCGCAATCTCTTCTACACTTATATGTTCCCTTTGGCTGTTAATTCGCTCTTTATTCTCTCCTTCTCTGTTAAAATTCTTGAAGTCTCATGTCCCTTGCCTTCCATTTTTTCCCCTTTATCCATTGCAGTGTGGCTTACTTCTCCACCATTCACCTAAATCTGTGTTTCCAATTTCTAAAACAGCCTCTCTGTTGCTAATCCAATGAACACCTTTCAATCTGTCTCTTACTTGATCTCCTAGCATTACTTGCTACTCTTGTCCATTCCGACCACTGGGAAAACTGTTTTCCTGGGGCATTCATGACCTACTGGCTCCTAATTTCCCACCTAACTTCTCTAGCCACTCATTCTGTTTTCATTGTGAATTTATCTTCCTCTACTCATTTTTGAAATCTACCTTGAGTTCAGATGTCTCTTCTGAACTACAGAGCTACATATCTAAGTGCTATGCAACATTTTCACTTAGATGTCTCAGAGAGACTGAAAAGGCAATTAAGCTAAACATTTTCCCTCCTCAATGTTGTGCATCTTGCCATATTCCTCTGACTTAGTAAATAGCACCAACGAGTACCCAATATCCTGTTGCAAAACAACTACATTCTGGATCAATAACAATTTTTTGAAATTTTGCTTGGTTCCCAGAAATTAGAAAAATCTTCAAAGACCCCTCCTCCCACTAAATAAAGAGAAATAAATCTTGAGCAGAAACTAGAGCAGAGTCTGTATGCAAGCTGGAGAGATGGGATTGGTGTGAGTGCAAAAGCTCTACATAGGGAGGTGAATCCGATACTCCTACAATTAGGAGACACCATAAAAAGGGTTACAGTGGCCCTAGGTTGTAGCACTGCTGGGCACATAGCAGAAGCAAATCATCTTTGAAACACTTTCCTCAATTTCAGTCATTAGAATTCCACATTAAGATCAAGGAAATATGAATTCAGGATCTAAGATCATCAAGTAAACAAGAAGGCAAGTCACTGTGGGTAAGAGAGAAAAAAATAACACACAACTTATTCAGATATTGGGATTGTCAGATACAGAATATAGAATATCTAGGTAAGAAGTACTTAAAGGAATGAAGTTTTGAACCACAAAGATGGGAGAGCAACAAGTGACTATCAGAAATAATGAAAAAATCTGTGTAATAAAATGGAACTTCTAAAAATGAAAAACAGATTTTTAGAAATAAAAAAAATTCAATGTAGGGGTTTAACAACAGGCAAATCATAGTTGAAGAGTGAACTGGAACATCTGGCTGAAGAAATTACCCAGAAAGCATCACAGGTAAGAAGATGGAAAAGGTAAGAAGATGGAAAACAGGAGAGAAGCTAAGAGGTATGGAGCAGAAAAGGAAAGGAAATATGTATTGTGAACCCTAAGAGAATAGAATAGCAAGAACTGAGAAAAAGGGACAATTGAAGAGAGAATGATACAGAATTTTCCAGAAGTGAACATAGATATTAAACTACATTTTCCAAGTAGAATAAAATAAACTAAGGTATAGATGCATCATACTGGAACTGCAGAACAGCAAATACAGTAAGATTCCAAAAGCAGTCACAGAAAAAAAACAGATCCACAAAAGTAAACCCTGCAATGATGAGAACTAGAATAAATGCAATACTTTATTTAAAATGTCATTCTTTCATTGTAAACCCAACATAATTTTTAAGAACCAAAGTGATATAAAGTCATCTTCAGATAAACAAAAATAGAGAGTATATCACCAAAAGCCTCCCATTAAAGGAGCTTGCAAAGATTTACTTCAGGAAGAAGGAGAGGGTCATAGAATGATCTGAAATACAAGAAGTTATGATAAGTGAACAAAATAGCAAGTGTATATGTATAAATACATCTGTAAAAATAAACATCTGTGTAAAATAATAGTCTGGAGAGGGCTGTCCAGATTTAAAGTGTTCTAAGGCCCTTGGATTCTGGAGGGAGAGTTGAAGATACTACTTAATTTAAAATTTTGTTCTACTAAATAAGCATGGTAAAATTTCAAGGGTAACACTAAAATAGAAATTGAACACATATGTTGCAAATGAGTAAGAAATTAAAGGATATATTGCCTATTAGACAAAAGCCCAAATCCAGCTATGCGAAGTTTACAAGAGACATCTAAAATTTAAGGACAGGAAGAGAAAGAGAGAGATAAAGACAGAGACTGAGAGAGAGAGAGAGAGAAAGGGAGAAAAGGCAGGAAGGAGGGGAGGAAGGGAGAGAGGAGGAGAGGAGTGGGAAGAGAAGGGGAAGGGGGAGGGAGAGCCATCAGATAAATATCAATAAAAAAAAAAGGTTGGGATATTTACCCTAATATTTGACAAAATATATTTTAAGACAAAAAGCTATATTGGTGATAAAGAGGACCACTACTTCATGTGCAAGTTCATCAGAAAGCAAATACAGCAATTTTAACTTGGATGCCATTGAACAGCCTCAAGATATAAAAAGCAAAAATTCACAGTTACAGGGTAAAATAGACAAAACCAGAATTGTAGGTACTCCTTGTTCTTTACTGTAAATATCATAAATAAAACGAGTGAATAGATCCAAAAGATAACATTTGTATTACTTTGGGATTAAGAATGATTTTTTTCCATTTCTAAGTGTCTTGATTGTTGTGATAATTTTATAATTAAAACACTTTTTATGAAAAATGAAGTATGGAGGTGAAAAACATAGGTAATTGAGGGCTTGAGGTGGCTTTATGTAATTATGGTTTTACTATATTTACTATATTTGGTGTAATTATTTTCTATAGTTTTACCCTAATGTTTTCAGGTTGAATACATTTTAACAATTACAACTTAATTTCTTGTTTCTTCATAGATGCTAAAATGTCAAATGATTTATTTATGGACTTAAATGGCTCAGACACTCCTTGACTGATGTATTAAAGAATCTGATCTACCACATAATTTCCATTTTCTTAAGTTAGAATAAAAAATTTTTTTGGAGGAACAGACTCTTTCTATAAAGAAAGAGCACCCAAAATTCAAAAATTTAATAAAGCACTCAAAATTTAAATGTTACTACTGATTGTTAATGGCTATATCAGTCTGGATACCTGGGTATCAACAGATATCTCTGTTTCTGCCCAGACATCTCGATTATCACTGTAGTGATCAGTTACCCTGAAAAAAAAAAGGTAGAGAAAGATACAAATCGGTAATTCTTTTTCTTTTGGTAATACTCCTTTGGACTTAACTTAATATTGCTATTCCTAAAACTCAGTGTTCTACCTCTACTTAGGCCTTTCAAAATAGGTTGTGGTAAACCGCAGTTACATGAAATAAGTATAGACCACTGTATACAAATATAAAATAAGACAGCTTGCTAGGAAGCTAGTTCTAAAGAAAACAGAAACAGACTATTTTATCATAGTACAGATGTTCCTTGACTTAAGACAGGATTATGTCCTGATAAACCCATGATAAGTCAAAAATGCACTTAAAACATCTCATCTACCAAACATCATAACTTAGCCTCGCCTACCTTAAATGTACTCAGAACATTTAGTCTACAGTCAGTTGGGCAATAAAATCTGACACAAAGCCTATTTTATAATAGTGTTGAATATCTCATGTAACTTATTGAATATTGTACTAAAAGTGAAAAATAGAATGGTTGTATGAGTGTAGAATGATTTTAAGTGTATATTGGTTGTTTACCCTGATGATGGCGTGAGCTGATTGGGAGCTGTGCCTTCCTGCTGCTATACCCAGCATCACAAGAGAATATTGCCCCACATCTAACTAGCCTGAGAAAGGATCTTAAGTCAAAATTCCAAGTACAGTTTTCACTGAATGCCTATCACTTTTGCACCACTGTAAAGCTGAAAAATTGTTAAGTCAAATCATCTTAAATTGGGGATTGTCTGTACTGAAAACTGAGACAATAGATTATCTTAGACCATAGCATCTAAAAATTTAAACTGTTAAATCTACTTAGGCTATAATACAGAATACATTTTTCATAGTTGTTTAAATTTTAGCAACATGGGGAAAGTAGAAACACTGTTGGAAAAGTAAAACAGTAATTTTTAAATGTATCATTACATTTTAAAAAATATAGAAAAATGATAGGAATTCTAAGTTCTTACGAATGTCTTATCCAGCAGGTGTGTTTTAGAATAGTTTGAGATTTGAACGTCTAGAATATTCAGTTGGTTTAATCCTTTCGCTTAAAAGGATTTTCCTTCCCTTTAAAGACAACAAGTAAAAGAATAACAATGGAATGCAGTTACTTCTCTTTGTTTTAACAATAAGGTAAGTCTAGAAATGAAACCTGAGAAACTTGAGTAGATTTACAATAAAATACAATTTCAATATACTTCTTTAAACCATTATTTTATTTTTATTTTCTCTCATTATCTTTAAATTTTTTGAAATGATAACATGCATACCAAGGGCACAAATCATAACGGTATATAGCTCGATTAATTTTCACAAAATGACCATATCTGTTTTATCAGCACACTGTATCATTAACTTTCAAGGTGGTAAAAGTGCTAAAATTAAACGATTAAAACCATCAACAGCCACCACAAAAAGGCATAGTAGCAAACAAAAATGAGCAAGTCTAACTAAATCAGGTGAGAGGCACACTTGCAAAAATGAAACAATTTTTGGTACACATTTTATACCACACAGGTATTCTGTATCATCAGAACATAAGAAAATAAGGTCTCAATCTGACAAGTTCCTGACTTGGGGGTGTCTCCTGTGCTTTTTCTCCCACTCCCTGCAGTAACTGCACACTTCACAGCAAACAGAAAAAAAGCCACAAAACTTCAGAAACAATGCGATTGCTAAGCAACCTTTTTTGTCATCTTCCCTGAGCTACATGTAATACTCCTGTCACAAACTGACCTTCCACTATAACTTAAGAGCTGAAAATCAACTTTTCAACGTTTTAAGTGAGCTTTCTTCTTTCCCTTGATTGGCAGATCATTTTGTTCACCTTAAGTTTGTGGCAGGATGTCTCCTAATTCCTCGTGTAGTCGTATAACCCGTATTGCTAAAGTCGATCCGAGATTGTGACTCTACCCACCGTTTACCTTGTAATACAAGCCATTCTCAGGTCTGGGTCCCAAAATTACTTTCGCCTTCCTGAGCAGAAATATTTCTATGCTCACGCAGGGAAACCTTTTCTTAGATTTAAAAAATTCTTTGTATTTTCAGCGACTTCGCCCACCAGTAACTTTCCCAGTTACCTACAAATAGTTTACGTAGGTCCCTGTTTTCGGAATTTACGAGGAAATTCCGTACAACATTAAGGGAGTTCTTTCAAAGAATCCACAGAACGTGAGGCGGCCCCTGGTACCCAATGAAACAATGAAAGATTGGCAAAGCTCAGAAATGTTCCGGAGAGGCACGAATGTCAGCTCTGATTTCAGGTTGCCGGAGCAGCTTGGCTGCCTTTATGACAGAAGGGCAGAGGGGTGCAGGGAAGAGGGTTCCAGTGGGGGCTCCTGAGATGAGCGTGGGCGACTTTGCCGCGAGTCGCCCCCACCACAAAGAAGAGTAAACACTTTGCATCCCGTCACCAGGACAACTAGGAATCCGACACCGAGGGTCAAGATTCCACATCCCGAGTCACCAGACGCAGAAGAGAGGTGTATCACGGTCAGTAGCGGGGACTCCTAGGCGTCCCCGACGACGCCGTCCCTGGAGTGCCGAGTGCGACGGGGAAAACGCCCTCCTCGCGGGCCCCGGGCCCGAGGCTCTGCCACCCACGGCTACCCGGCTGTACCCGGACTTCGCTGTTCGCACGTGGCGGTAGTGATTGTCCCGAAGCAGTATCCCTCCGCGCCCCCGCCTCAGTCTCCCCCTCCTTTCCCGGGACCCTCCGAGTCCGATCGCCGCGGAAGGATCGCACGCACGCGTGCGCGCACGCCTCGCCGTGCCTGCAGAGGACCAAGGGTGCTGCGTGAGGGGCAGCCGCCGCCGCCGCCGCCAGCACAGCAGCTCGAGCGCATCCTCCCGCCGCTGGTTGCTCACCCCGCGGCTGCTGGCGGCCGGCCGGCCGGCCGAGCCGGACACGCTCCGCGGCTCGCCGCTCAGCACCTTACCCGAGACCTCCCTCCGCAGCTCCTCGGGGAGGGGGGCGGTCGGTGCCTGCGCAGAGCCGCCTCCTCCCCGCCCCCGCCCCGCCTCCCCCCGCGCCACAGCCGCCCGCTACCGCCGCCGCCGCTGCGCCTGCTGCTCCTCGCCGTCCCCGCTGCAGTGCGAAGGGCTCGAAGATGGCCGGTTGGCAGAGCTACGTGGATAACCTGATGTGCGATGGCTGCTGCCAGGAGGCCGCCATTGTCGGCTACTGCGACGCCAAATACGTCTGGGCAGCCACGGCCGGGGGCGTCTTCCAGAGCATTACGGTGAGGACCGGCGGGGGCCCGGGTTCCCGTCCCCGAGCGGGCCGGTCGGCCGGGGGGCGCCGCAGCGCGGGCCCGGGGCATGGAGAGGGCCCCGCCGGCAGGTGTGGAAGGCGGCCAGTGCCGAGGATGCGGCTGCGGGCGGGAGGGGAGGCCGCGGTCCGGGGACGCCCCCTCGTCCGGGGCTGCGCTGACAGGCGGGGGCGGCGGCCCGGCTTCGCGGCCCCCTGCCCGCCCCTGGCTGGCGTTCCTGGTGCGGGTCCGGGAGAAACTGCGGGAGGGGGCACACACCGCTGGGGCGGGAGAGGCCACCTTTTATTCCCGGGTGGCTTCCTCAGGTCCCCTAGAAGCCCTGAGGTCTGCTTTGCACGTCCGGGGTGGAAGCGGGGGCCGGAGGTGCCGGGCCGGGGTGCCCGCCTTTGCCCGACGGACCGCGCACTGCCTGCGCCGCGGGCTGTGGGAGGCGACGGCTGCCCGGCGCCCGGGATCCTCGCGGTGACTTTGCGTAGGTTTGCGGGTGTCCAGGCCTCTAGGGCTTGAGAGAAATGTACGCCGGCAACGTAGGTGGATTCGTGAATCTCGACTTAAGCTCTGGCTCCATAGGATTTTTTTTTTTAATTCTCCAAGATGGCGAACTGCCATTGATTTCTCCTATGGAGATTCATCGATATACCGTTACCCCCAATTACGCAACGTAGTTTTAAAAAGGGGGGTGTTTTTATGGAGCTTTCAACCTGCGAAGACCAAGGGGACAACACTTCACTTCTTCAAGTCCCTCCCTCTTTAGTGATGGTAGTATAAGGAACTAACACAGATGTGTGCTTTTTACATTGCCTGATTTTGAGACGTGATGGTTTTGACTTGGTTGCCACTTATTTGGGGAATAATTGTCACTAGGTTTCCAATGCTACTTTATTGTTTTGCCTCTTTCTGCGCAAGGCTCTTTCTTAAATCGCGACGGTCGTATCAAATACAGGAGGACCATTCCTTTAATGTCTTAGTCTCACGCTCCCTTGCCATCATATGCCAAAATTTCGGCCCCCTATTATGGGTGCTGCTAGTTATTCTCTACTACTTAACATGGTTTAAGTTCTGACTAGGTAGAACTCAGGTCTTGACACTGATACTTTAAGGTCTCCTATAATCGCAGCGGACTACAATTCTTTCGGAGAATTGGCATCTGGTAATCAACTTTTCTTCTGCAGTCCTCTCGTCTTTGTGTGAGTTCCCGCTGTCTGGCTGGGAAGATTGCGGGAGAGTGCTTGGAAATGGCTGGGGCCTGCTATGACTCTGCAGTTCTGATGGGGGCGACGCCTTCCTTCCTTATTCATGGAATGTTAGAATGCACGTTTTCTCCTTTCCGGTTCTGGTGGCTACCTCAGTTTCTTTCCCAGTCTCCCTCCATTTTCTTTATTTTACCATTGCCTACTGCAGTGCTATGGACGGAATCCTCTTTGCATTTGCCCACAAAGAAAACTGATTACTGAGGTGGGAGGGGAAACGAAGTTGGAGAGAAAAAGTAGCTAGAAAAAAGGAGGGAAGTATCAATCGGGTAATGTGCTGAGGTCTAGGGCTTTAAGTTTATACTAGGAGAATATTTCAAGCTATTTGAAACAGAGTAGATGTGAACAGATCTGCTAAGCATAGGCTTTATTTCAGAAGACTTTCAAGCAACTTCCAAGTTGTATGTAACCTGACTGACTGTAATGTGATTAAATGACTGACACACAGTTGTTGAAAGAGTTGATAGGTGAATCTTTACCATTACATAAAGCTTCAGGTACCAGCTGACTTGATAGTTTATAAATAACTCGTTTGCAGTTTATCTGGTGTCACCAACCAACTAGTTGGAGATTCTTTGCATACACTGGTCTTTAGTTAGACTAGTGTTAACTGTGAAATCTTATTAGCTAACATAAAACATAATCACGTAGGATTAAGTAACTATTTAGGAAAGACTGAAACTTGATCTTACACTACTTGGACCTCTTGTATTGGTAGTAGTACAAACTTGCCACACAATCTTTCCTGTTATATGAAGCCTTAAAGGAATTAACTACAACTTTTTTTTTTTCTTTTTTTGGTGGGGGGACCAGCCAGTAGAAATAGATATGATTGTAGGAAAAGACCGGGAAGGTTTCTTTACCAACGGCTTGACTCTTGGCGCAAAGAAGTGTTCAGTGATCAGAGATAGCCTGTACGTCGATGGTGACTGCACAATGGACATCCGGACAAAGAGTCAAGGTGGGGAGCCAACATACAACGTTGCTGTCGGCAGAGCTGGTAGAGGTAAGGATAGTATCACTGGGTAATAGTTGCACACCCCATTACAACTTAATAAGCAGTTCTGTTAACATTTTGAGTAAAAAGTGTTAGTCCATAATGGCTATTAAGGTGGTTTTTATGAACTGCCCAGCACTGAAGGGAGGCACTGCTATACATTTACTTACTCTACAGCAGCTGCATAAACAGCCTAGCCCCAGAGATCCTGACTTTATTCTAAAATAGAACATTCTTATCAACTCTTCAGTTTCAGCTTTAGTAAACGGAAAACCTAAATTGTCTCTTAAACTCTTAACATGTCCAATGATGATCTTATGGTATATCCAGACTGTTAAGTCGTTCTGATTGTTTGGTTACTTTAATCCTTTTGAGTCCCTGACCTTTAGATCTCATCTTTCTTGCTTGAATTTTGATCATTCACTGCTCAGCATAAAAAATGAAAAAAACATTGGCTCATTTTTCTATGAGATACATTGCTAGGAAAGAAAGAATTAGAATGAGAGTTTTGGGAGTAAATTGTTCACTAAAATATTTTAAAACGTGGCTGTGGTTCAGATTTGAAAAGTAGGAAATTATGTTTCACTGTACACTTGGTCAGAAATTCTGGTGTATCCTGACTTGTCAACACTGCAGAAATTCTTACTGAACTACATCAAGTCTCTACTTTTTCGAAAGAAACTTTCAAAATTGAGGTTTGTTAGGACATCTAATTGATTTACAAATAATTTAGGTGTGTTAACCTATGTAAATATTTTGTAAATAGAGAGGGCTTGTGCAGACGTAGCTAATTTTAAGACCACACTGTCATGTATAGAAACTTGGAGCTATTCTGAACTATAATTTACTGAAGTGGTCCTACCAACTCCCTGTGATTGTCCTAAAGGTTACTCTTATTATGATGGGAGTTGATGCTTATAAGTATTTCTCTAAGGAAAATTAGATGACTGTGAAGTAGTAGACAAATCTCTCTAAACATTTGTTGAGCTTGAAATATGTTAAAAAGCATCAACCATGTGACATACAACCAAAAAGATTTTTTTCATACTGTACGGCACTACTGACCTCTAGTGGCAGTGAATATAAAATGTGATATATACATGTATTTGGGAGCTACACCTCTGAACTACATCATTGAAGAACCCGTTGTTGGAAATAGTAAACCTATTTTAGGATTTTAGATTTAGTTAAACACACAGCTAATACAGCAAGGATATCAGTCAGTAAGCACAAGCCTTAAGTTCTTTTAATTGGCACTTTTCTGAATGGCACTGACAATGCTATTTAAAATTTGGTTTTGGTTTTCCTGTGGAAATAATACACATTTAGCCTCAGTGATAAGACTTAACAGTTTATACCTAAGCATGTTAAATTTGAGGAGAATTTTGTAAATAACCACCAAGTTTTTTAAGTTTATATATTTTTGGAGCCAGTCTAGTTGTCATACTAAAAGTTTCTTGCCCTAAAAGATAAATGACCACTTTTTTTCCTAGCCATGTAAAGATATTTTTATAAAGTGCTGCAGCACTGAATGGGCTTCCAAGATGCAGTTAATAGTAGATTACAATATTTTTTGCATATTACTAGTTTGAAAGTTTTCCTTTTTGGAGACCTAGTTGACTTCAGTGTTCGACAGTTCATGGAAAACTAACTTAATGTTAACTTATTAATCGGGGTTCTATCTGCTAAAAAACTTATGTGACTTTCTTGATTAACACTTCTTTTGAAACACTTTTCTTCTTTCTCTTTCAGTCTTGGTCTTTGTAATGGGAAAAGAAGGGGTCCATGGAGGCGGATTGAATAAGAAGGCATACTCAATGGCAAAATACTTGAGAGACTCTGGGTTCTAGCTTCTAGGCAGCCTGTTAAGTATTAGGGGAAAATTGCTCTTAAATTTTCCTAGCTGTAAGCTTGAGTCTTAATTCTGGAAATTTTATTAGCAATGCAGGGTGATGGGGTATGAACCTGTGTCTCCTTTGTATCCCTCTGTTGGTGGGGAAAGGTGTCTTTCTTTCTGCCCTCCCCTCCTTAAATAATTGTTCACTTTTGTTTTGTTTCCTTGTGTACTCCAGCATTGGTTATAGTCATGGGAAAGGAAGGTGTCCACGGAGGCACACTTAACAAGAAAGCATATGAACTGGCTTTATACCTGAGGAGGTCTGATGTGTAAGCAGCCTCTCCCCATCTACCTAGCACCTGTCTGCATCACCACCCTAATTATGGTCACAGTGCTACCAGACTATAGTGGGTAGCTAATTTTTTTTTCACCTATTTTCTAATGTTACAATTCCTGTTTGCCCAATGGATTATTTGTATGTTAACCACTGTATGTAACCAACCCTTTTCTGGCAACTTAATTGCAGCACAATAATGATTTGCATGATACCTTGAAATTTGGGGGGTGGGGGCATGCCACGTTGGGCATCACTTTGTCTTAGCAATTAATGGGATATTGATTACTAAAATAAGTTAATATTAAGCAAGGTGCCGGTTGTACAATCTCTTATTTGATCAATGTCTTTTCAGCACTTTGAGCATTGACTTAGCTCATTTAGTCTTCCTTTTGTAGCGCATGGTTGGGAGGGAAAAGTGCATGCATCTTTCCTTCACTCTTTTCCCACGCCCTCCCTTCGCATATATGGTATTTGGTTTGCTTCCATCTTTTACGCAGTGCCTGGTTTATTTAACCAATTAATATTCCTTTTGTAGAGCTATTGAGAGCTGCAGTAGTTTGCTTTTAGTATTGTTGTTGCACTTGAGACAAACGTTTTTTCATACTGTCTGTAGGACATATGAAGAGTGCAACTGCAAAACAAGAGCAAAAGGCACTTCCTCCCATAATCTCACAGTAACCATACTGGTTGAATCCCCAGGGACATTCCACCATTGCAATAGCTCACATTTTTGTTCCTGCCTTTTTCTTTGCACACCAGCTGTACTCTTTAGTAAAACTGTAAAAGGCTGCCATTATGGACATTAGGTATCCCAACATAACCATCTGGAGTGTGTCCAGTTTGTTCTTCATAGGACCAATTTTTATTTGCAGCTTGAGTTTTTATATGAAGTTGCATTATTGTGGACTTGGCTGTCTTGTGATAAATTTTTTCATATGTATTCTGTGCCATACTATTGTTAAAATGAACTGTTGCTATTGTGAGATGGATTTTAACTGACCTATTAAAGGTTTCTTCCGAATGGCACTACTTTAGGGACATTCTAGTATTTGCTTCTATTGTTTGGGCCTTGTGGATAATGTACAGATTTAAAAATGAATCTCGTTGCTGATTCGTCCATTTCTTTCCCTGCACTTTGTTACATCTGGGATACAGTCTAACTCATCTGATTTAATATGCATTTAAAAAAATGCCATAACTATTAAACACCTTGTTTACAGACAGATGAAATAAATTTATTCCAACCAAATACTGTAGACTCCTGTTGTTTATATAAATTATTAGCTTAGTGTTGGTGGAGTTGATTTTTGACACACTGGGAATGTACAGAATAGGCCACATTCTGGTACAAGCCTGAAATCTTTAAAAAATTAAGCTAATGGCCTACCCCATTTCCCAAGAGTATTTATTATAAATTAAATAAATGCCTGGGAATGTTGTCTTCATGGACTTTTGGTCGCTTAAAAATGGCTCTTAGTCATTTCAGGCTCTTTGGCCTATGAGAGGAAAACTGACTTATAGATAGTGTTTTTTTCTTGTTGCTGATATCTAAATGTGAAATGTGAGCAGTAAGGAGCCCAGTACAAAGAAGGGTTTCTCATTGTGGATACTCCTGTGTTGAGCTGTAGTATGACTTCAGATTTGGAGGCTGTATTGGCCGGCTGATGTCAGCGAACTGTGACTCTCACATAAGAGAAGACATTAGGCAGTATATAAGATAATTGGGATGTTCTTGCAATTTCTGGCATTGGGGTGATATGTTAACTATGGTTATATAATAGTCAAATTTGATCACAGAGGTCATAAGTCCCTGAGATGTACTGGAGTTCAGTATATATGTTAGTTTAGTACTGTTAGATAAATGATTACCATGAACTGTCAAGTAGAAGCTCAGAGCAAGGATGCTCAAAAGTTGGTGCATCTAAATGAAACTGGAGACTTGGTTACAATGCAGATTCTGGGCTCTGGAGGTCCACCTTGGAGATGGAGATTCCCTAAGCCCCAGAAGTCCTTTTAAGAACCATCATTATATCTGTTTGCTTCAAGTGGGCTGTATGCTACTTGGAGGAACAGGGGACTAGGGAATGGGAATTAATCTCTTACTACTTAAAATAGTCTGCATAACTAAAATTTTTTTGACAGTATTCTCAGGCATTAGTTTTGAAGTTTACACACGGGTGTAAAAGTAGGTAAGATTGAGGATGTGTGACTGCTTTGGTAGTCAGACATACCTTAGATGTTGTAAAACAAAATCCTCAGCTGCTTGACCTGTTAAAAAGTCCATGTTAGGAACAAAAGTTTGGTCCAGTGAAAATTTGGTGGTTGGGTTGTGATGATTTAAGATTTTGCAGTAATACACATTCACACTTCAGTCACACTGTAAAAGTAACTAATTAGAAAGCAGTGACCAGAATTGTGAAACCCTTAATGAACTTAAACGTAGGTAGAGGGATGTGTGTGTTGGGGTTTGGGTAGGGGAGATGTGGTTAGAGCGCAGCTGTATCACTGTTATAGTCAATGGCCCCCAACCCATGGTTTCATTAAAAAAACATGAAAATATATACACACAAATTTGTACTCAGTTCTACTAATTTAACCTAAGCAAATGGAGCTATAGAAATTCATCTACCAGAATATCTGTCACACAGCATTAGTTAAAGTAACTAGACTTGGAGAACTACAACTTAACTTTCAGGGTTGAATAAATGTATGTATATCCAGAGGTTTTATAAAATAGTCATTTAAAACAATTCAGAAAGTGAAATTTTCTCTTATGTTACATTTCTTTTAAAATCTATTAAATTTTTTTTACAACACAAGGCTCACATACCTAGTGTACTTATTAATATGTTTTGCTCATTAACAATTTCCAGGCTGTATAGCAGTCTGCTGTAAGGATGTACCATAATGTACATTATTGTTGGAATGAAGGATTCTGGCTACATTTTCAACTTTTTGGGAGATTACTTAGTTGCTTGTGAGCGTTACCTTGTATAAAATTCTGAGGTGATGTCTGTTTTGTCTGACCTAAATTCCCCTAGTCATTAGAACTTTACAGTAGTGTGCATATAAATAAGGCTGATGTGGGTGATACTACATTTGAACAAATACCTGACAGTTCTTAAAGTGGAAAATGTGTTTATTAACATTCAAACTCCCTTCATACAAGGTCATATAAAAACTCTTAGCATTTTCATTATACATTAGGTATTATTTTCTACATAGTTACAATGATGTATAATATAATTTAGCTTTTCATAATACATTATTTAAATACATTAGTTCTGTTAAACATAAGCAATTATTTTCAGGTCTAATACTTAAACAGTTTCTTCTGTACATGGTTTAGCAGGGCTTATTAGCGTAAGATGCTCTTTATTAAGAGGTATATGATCTGAGTATTAACAGTTACTGAAGTTTGGTAGTTTTACACAGCATTTTCTTTTGGTTTGATCACAACACAAAACTTGTAAGGATACCAAAAATTCAGTGAAGTCCAGAGACTTACTACTTTAGTCGATGAGTCAAATTCATAACACTGTAGTATTCAAAACCTTTGAAAAAAAAAAACCTTTGAAATCTGCAAACTAATATAGTCCACTCCTATCAGGATAAGACTACTTGGGAATAGAAAGGAAAAAGCCTTCTTTGTGGTGCTGATAGGAAAAATGGTAAATTACTTTGTTGCATCCCACTAACAGCAATTTGGGCAAATAACAGAACGATCATGTTCCAACTCAGTGACTCTAGGTAACTTGATGGAGAAGGGAGTTGGTTTAGCTCATGCTAGGTGGCCACAGCACTGACCTTGTGTGTGATAACACGAAACATTTGCATAACTGTGATCTAGGTCTTAGCTGAAAGCTATACTGAGGAATTTTTTTAATGTTGTGGCTTTATTTCATTCCAAAAGGAGAGTTGATTGGATGCCTGACTTCCAGCACCAGTCTATTATTAGTTATTAGTGAAATGAAGTATACCCCTGCAGATAAATACCAGATCAAAAAAACCTGTTTCAGTAATCTGATTAAACTGTAGAACAATAAAAAGTAAGTTATTTCTACAGGAATCTCTGAAAGCAAAAAAATCAAATTATAGACCAAAATAAACACTTTAAAGGGAAATAACCCAATCACCCCTGAAGATCAAACAGTATTTGCTATATTGTAGTCCCGCTCACCATTAGGCTGCAGCTGGACCACAACACTATGTTCATTAATTTCGTTTTCTGCATCACTACTGTCAGTATCTTCATTGTCATCTTCCTCATAGTCTGAAGATTCTGTCATGTTCTGATGTGAGCGGGATTCTGACAAAGCCCCAAATGACTGTGTGCTGACAGAAGCCAGAGGTCTAAGTAAAGGGGTATGTTCTGACACTTCATTTTCTTCTAGACTACTATCTGTGTCAGAGTCTGAATCGCCTTGAGAAGGAACAACTTTCTGCTTGCAGACTGGACAAGTTTTTTTGGTTTTAGTTAGCCAAGGGTCTACACATTTGCAGTGATAAGCTGTTGAAGCAAAATAAACATCTTTTAGGTAATATATTGTGGTTGAAGAACAGTATTTTTAGTATCTTACCATGTTTATTCATGTTCTAATCTATAGGCATTCATACAACAAGAAGTTTGTAAATTTTTATAAATACACCTCCATATTTTAATGATGCCATTACTTAGTGCAGGACCTGGTTTATGGTGTACTAATAACTATTTTCCCTCCTCCTCTAATATCAAACCTAAATACAACTCTATACATAAATTCAAAGCAGTATGTAATTATTTCATACCATGGGAACAAGGAAGGATTCTGAGCTTGTCTCCATCTTCATACTCATCCAAACAAATGGCACATACATCATACTCATCTCCTAAGTCAGAAAACAGTAAATAAATTAATTAAAAGATACAGAGAAGTATTCTTTTCAGTCTTTTCAAGTTCATTCTTCCTTGGTCAGGTGTTTTAAATGCCTTTTGATTTACTCATCTTCAGATGATACCTTTTGCTTATTTCTGTCAGATCAGAGAGCTACTTCAAGTTCAGGAGCCTGAAGCTTTAATTTAAAAAAAGCTTTACACAGAATAAAAAATTAAAATGGATGTCAAATATGCCTTACCTTTGTAAAAGATTATTACGAAATAATTCCACTAGTGTTTTATGTAACTATTCAAATACTAGCTTTGAAATATTTTATACCATTGACATTAAAATTCCAGTATTTAGATTTCTTAAAGTCTTGGGTCATTTTTAAACAAAAAATGGAAACATGTCAGAACATGCTAAAATTTCAAAAATTATATTAGTGAATAAAAACAACTGGGATGACACTGAGCTTCAGATCTCTGTTGCAACATTTACTAGTTGGCAGGTTACTTTAGCTTTTGACATCTAGTTCTTACCTGTTAAAAAGATTCTGTCTACTAAGTAATGACTCCACATAGTATCTTACTACGCTGATGGACAGTGACTGCAATGGAGTGTGGGGAGGACTTGATAATATGGGTGAATGTAGTAACCACAATGTTGCTCATATGAAACCCTCATAAGATTGTATATCAATGATACCTTAATAAAAAAAAATGTCTACTCCAAGGGTTGTGAGCATGAAATAATGTGGGCAAAGTGCCAGTCACATAACATAGTCACTAAATGGTATTAATGTCACTGCTCTTTTAATTTCTTAGTGTTAAAACTTACAATAAGTTTTAGAAAGTTTATTAATTCATAGCTCTTTTTGGAATTCAGGTGCAGTTGTAAGTTAGTAAAGAAACTGGCAGTCTTACATACAGCAGCTTTTGAGTCAGTAGTGGCTCTGTGTAGTGTCAGTAACCACCGTGACTGCCTTCAATTCAGTGTTTTCCATTAAATGTATATGTTAGGTAAAAACTTAAAAAATCTCAGGGAACAAAAGACAGTTATTCAGTGTCTATCCCACATACAGGGTCACAACCTTACAGGTATGGCAGAAATAAAGCCCCTGTCTGGATAGATGGGCTGGATAAACATGACGCCCAAAGAAGCATGAAGTTGTACTCAATCCCTTTAAGATCCTTTAGGCATTTAAAATAGCATATTCTGGAGTCCTAAATAGGAAGTTTAATGAAAATCACTAATTTTGTTCAGTATCTTAAATTTAGTTACTATATTATCAAATACATTCAAATACCTATCAAATACGTTCTACACAAGTACAAGGTTCTATGTTAGAACTAGAACTTTATGTGGAGAATTTGGTTAAGACTAATGGTATGTATCTAAAACTATTAAAGAACTCCAATATATAATTATCTGTGATTATACAGTTGATCCGATTACATGGACTTTGAGTACAGTTTTAATATATTAAGCAATTTGATCTCATAAAAAGTCAAACCCAGTCTTATGACTTTGTGAAAATGTCTATCAAAAACATACAGTTAACAGAACAAGAACAGACCAATCCAAAGCTGTACAAGATTTTATTTTATTAAGCCTCATTTTATTAAGGTAAGGAGGTTATCTTGCATTATCCATGTGGGCTCAATGTAATCACTAGGGTCCTTAAAAGTGCAAGAAGGAGGCAGAGACGTTCAGAGTTGGAGGGAGATGGATGATCAGGGGGATGCAATGTAACTGACTGAAGATGAAGAGGAGGAGGGTCACAAGCCAATGAATATGATAACCTCTAGAAGCTAGAAAAGGTAAGGAAATGGGTTCTCCCTTAGAGCCTCCAGGAAAGAACAGAGCTGTGCCAACAACTTGATTTTAGCCCAGTTGAGACCTATGCCAGACTTTCTACCTACAGAACTTAGGATGGTAACACAAGATAAATCATGCTCAGTAAAAACAAAACAAGAGTTAAGAGTATAAAGAATGGCAAAGCTTCAGGTATTTTTAAATGGGACCAAAATTGGATTCTTCCCTTCTTGCTTTTTATTGATATATTTGTCCAGTCCTTTATAGTTCTCGCTCATACCTCATTTATTCACATTTTGGCTAGAAGTGGGGTTGGGAGCAACTAGCTTTTATGAAGTGTTCCTAATACAGTCACAACCTAGTTTTCAGACAAAACCAGAAGCCTTTTACATTCACAATTCAATGTGAAGACTGCCAGACTTCCTACCTACAGAACTGTGAGTTAATAAATTTGTGTTGTTTTAAGCCACTAAATTTGGGGTACTTTGTTAAGCACAGCAATAGGAAATGAATACAGATAGTATTTGGGTTAGCCCTAAATATATAGAATTGATACTTAGGAGTCACTGAGCTTTCCTATCCTTTGAATTGTTCCAATTGGTTGATTTATATTGATCTCTCATATTTTCTAGCCACAGCACTCTGAAGATGACAGATCAAGAGTGAAAAGAGTGTCTGTAATCACAGACCAGACTAGAGTGCAGTGCTCTGTAGAGAATGAACCCCCATGGCCTAGACTTAGGATGAAATGGTAAAGCATTGTAAAGTTAGAATGCTTGCAGTTCACATCCTGATCATTTTATTAATAGCTGTGTAACCTTGTGCAAGACACCAATCTCTATGTTTCAGTATTCTCAAAAGTGAAAAACAATATTAACATTAAAAGAGATAATGCAAGTAGGATACTTTATATGGTATCTGGCACATACAATACCTCTTAACCAATCTCCACCTGATAACTCTGGCCCAGCAGGCATACTGGCTCATGATATAGTGCACTGCAGGCTGTGGCTAGGATGCTGCTCTCTGACACTCTCGTGTGCTTCTGTCCCATCAGATGAACCAATACACTGACAAAAAGTCAGCAGCAATGGCCACTGACCCTTTGTTGTACTTAGGGGAATTATGTAATTTAAGTATTCAGGAGCTCTTGAATTGTGAATGTAAAAGGCTTCTGGTTTTGTCTGAAAACTAGGTTGTGACTGTATTAGGAACACTTCATGAAAGCTAGTTGCTCCCAACCCCTCTTCTAGCCAAAATGTGAATAAATGAGGTATGAGCGAGATATGAAGGACCGGACAAATATATCAATAAAAAGCAAGAATGAAAGAACCCAATTTTGGTCCCATTTAAAAATACCTGAAGCTTTGCCATTCTTTATACTCTTTCTCCTATTTTGTTTTTACTGAGCATGATTTATCTTGTGTTACCATCCTAAAAATACCTGAAACTAAAATGATAGAAAATGCAGCATGTACCATGACAACATGGACATCCAGTCAGTAGATTCATATATTCAGGACCATGGCCCAAACTCAAACGATTATTGAATGGGTTTATATTTACTTTTAAACTTAAAGGTAAATTTAAGGCAGTCATGTATTAATTATTTACAACTTCAGGGTTTTAAAAATAACCAGTTTGTCCACTGGTTCTGCTAGTGTAAGATAACAAGGCTATAACAGTGCTAATAAATGTTAGTTTTGTTACTGTTAAGTTCCATGCTATAAAGTTTTGTTGCTTAGTATAAACCAGTGGTTCTCAGTTGGGGACAGCTGGGTCCCCAGACATTTGGTGGTACCTGGGGGCGTATCTGGTTTTCACAACTGGAAGCCAGTGCTGCTGGCACTAGTAGGCCAGGGATGCTGCTAAATACCTACAGTGCTCTGCATAGCCCATCAAAGAATTATCCCATCCATCTCCGTCTGTAGTGCTGAGGTTGAGAAATCCTGACATAAAGCCCCTCCAGGCTTTCTCAAACAAAGAATTTACTGATTCACAAGTGGACAGATGGTCAGAAGTTCCAGGAGAGGTGAGATTCATGTCTGCTATGTGTGACAATATGGAAATACTTCAATCTGGAAGGTTTTGGCATTATTGATACTTGAATAATGTTTCAAAAAAATTCATGAAGGCACTTTTACAAAGTCCCATCAATCCTGGAATATTATAATATGAAAGTGAACAGAACTTTGATTTTTTTCCCCCCATCTAAACTTCTTCCTTCCTAGCTTTTCCCCAAACATGAGTCATCAGGTACAGCAGAGGCACTGATGCATCAGAACAGGAATCACACAGTCATATTATAACAGCTATTGCAGTGATTATCAGGCCTGGGCATATCCTTGATCCCTCTTTCTGTTAAAAGACTGCATTCAGTCTGTCACCAGGTCCTATAAACTTTTATCCATTAAGCATATTCTAAATCTGTCCCCTTCTCTCCATTTCTTCAGTTACTCTGGTCCAATAGCCTTGATTACTCTAAGAGCCTCTCTATTTTCCCTTCCATTCATGCCCCATGTGTTTTTTCTGCTATGTGGGTGATTTCTTTTTAAAATGTCAGTCCCATTTAAATGTGTACCCATTTTACTTAGAATAAAATCTGAGCTTACTACCTTCACAGCTGTATATGATCTGACCCCTGCTTCCCTCTCCCATCTCAGCTCACACCTCTGTCTACCCCCTTTCACTCAGGCTTCAGTCATGCTAGCCTTCTTTCAGTCTTGAACAAACTAATATGAAATTAGGTGTGGACCTGCATTTAGCCATGTTAGGACAAAAACATTTAGACATAAAGTTAGATACAGGGAGAGGAATCACCATTTCTAGAGATGACTCAAAAATGAGCTAGTTTGAAATAATCTATAGTCATACTGCATACAAATTGCAGTTTGTTTGATTTTATAACAAACTAGTTCAGGGCATAAGTCAACCAGAATAAATTTCCTCAAAGTAAAAGATAAAAAACAGTGAACATTCAGTGCTAAACACATGCAGGTTTCATGAGACGTAATGAATTAACATGTATGTTTTAAATAATTTACCCAGGGAGGATGTAGCATTGGATTCATGAGCTTCAAAGCAAAAATTTGTTCTTGTACAGAAAGTGACCTGTCACTTACTCCCTACTTTACTCATAAAGAAAACAATGGCAGCTCTTCATAGCACTAAAAAAATCTATCTTCTGTTCTCCCCTCTTCTATAGAGTTCTGAAGAAATCTGAACAAAAGATAGTAGATAAAATATTTTTAAAGCCAAATTTACTTGAGAATTCTTCCTGATTACTTTTAAGCCCTAAGGGAAGGAACTAATATTTACTTTTAAAGTTAAAGGCAGTTAAATGTAGTTATAAAAACTAAGCATGTCTTGACAAATTAATTATAAAAATTAAGTATTGATTCATTATTATGCAATCTGATACAATATGATATATTGCTTTTGTCCAATGTCTGAAGTAAAATCTTTCTCCTCCTTTATGTATTATCTTGAAAAATCTCAATGATTCAAGCTATAAAAAAAAATGTCTGTTACCTTAAAATTTCAAATATGAAACCCATTTTTTTCATCATTTATATCTCAGGGATCTGGCTCCTTCACATATTGATGGTGTGGGGGAAATTGCTCCCACAGAGACTGCCTTCAGGGCTTAGCAGAGGGACTGTTCAGTGAAAACAAGGATTTTTTCATCTGCTGTGAAACAGGGTGTATGATAACCAGTCCTTATGGTTACAGACCTGGAGAAATACATTAACTGAATGACTCAGGAAACCACAGTTGCAATTGAAGAGCTATTTTTGAGAATAATAATGAGTAATGAAAAATTTTATAAGGAAGTTGGCTGCTTCAGAAGAAAACAACTAAAAGGCTATTATTTCATATGTGCTAGAAATGGCTAAGTCACTGTTGAAATCATTTTAGTATTAATCACAAACATTTCTCAAAGAGCTCCAAGGATGATCAGTAAGAAGATTTAAGGTGACCATGTCTCCAAAGTATGGTGAACACATGAGAGTGCTGACTAAACTTTAGATAATTCTAATTGTACCAGGGCCTCAAGGTCCTGGTTTCTGTGGGTTTGATTACAGGCTATGCCTATGGAAGATTTCCAAATGCTAAATTCTCTTTGGTTCATTGGCAAATATTTACAAAATACTATTGATTCCTAATATTAGGAATCCACTCAATTATAAGCCTGCAGGAGAGTTCTTATAAGACTTCTGAGGTTTGGTGCTATGACTCACTGGAGTGAAGAGTACCCACAGAAGTACCCTATACTTTCCTCCATGTTTTCAAATCATCTAGTACTTGTATCTATAATTACAAGGAAATTGCAACAATTTTTCTTCTTTCTAACATATATGTACACTTTGTCAAAACCACTAGAGTACACTAGAACATGCATAATAATAAATATAAGTCTTTCTTTCACTTTAAATGTCAATTCTCATGATAACCAAAACATTGTAACAAAAATACAACTGGTTCAAACTTATGGTTACTGGAAAGAAATTTCAAGTGTAATCCTTATAAAATTACATGTTTTTGTGCTGCTTCATGATTTTGGTGATCTTTTTCATAAAAGAAATGTTCAATGACTGAATTTTGGCAACACTAAAATTTATGATTTTTACTTAAGGGGTAAGCATTTTTCATACATTGATTTAAATCCTCTCACCCACCTAGTTAAGTATTGTTAGTCACACTTACACATGAAGGAATCTGGGGGAGAAGTTAAGAAACTTGCACAGTCAATAAAGGGGTGATCCAGGTCCAGCATGATCTTAACGTTTATGCCTGTGTTGTCTTCCAGTGCGTATATTTAGGATTTCACATTTAAACAATCCCCTTTGATTCATAGTATAGAAAGGGTAAGAGGTGAAGAAATACTCTGAAGCTGCCACTTACTAGAAATTAAAATGTTTCCAATTCATAAGTGAGAGCACTCCCTTTTTCTTCAGATTGCCACACATGGAAAAGGAATGAAAGTAGTTTTTTAGCCTTATCTCCTATGGTTTCATATTGTTACATGTATTCTACAGCCTTAATTAAAGTTAAACGTTCCTTATATATTTTGATGATGAAATGAGAGTGTATGTCCAATCAGGAAACAACCAAATGATTCCACTGAAGGGAAGAGCATTATGTTGGTAACTTTTTTTTTTTGAAATGTTAGCAAATTATTTCTAAGATACTAAGATACTATTTCTATTGATACTAAGAATAAAATGATTGCTTTAAAGGCCATAAATAAATCCATTTAACAAACTTAAAATCCAAGTCAAAGCATTTATACTAGCTTTGGCCAAATTCTGTTTTGGTTAATTTTTTTTTTAACCCAACTTTTCTCTATATTCTAAACAGCCATTCTATAATACTCTTTATTGATTCTAACTTGGTTGCATTATGCAGGTAAACTACAATTGGACCCAAGATCTTTCCGAATAGAGGAGCAAGGAGAGTCCAAGAGTTGAAAGTATCCTGAGGTGAAAAAATTAAAGGTGGATTTTAGAATGGTAAATATTGTGCCATAATTCAAGTATTCAAAAAGCATTTTCTTGTATTAAGCACTAAAGATGTTGTTATTCTTTCTTCATTATTCCTTTTCAGGCCTTTAGGAAATCAGATGTACAACACCCTTCCAGAACTGATGTCAACAAATTTATGTCCTCAAATACTTGTAATGTTCTACTTATTTTTCTTTTCCCTCACATAAAGGAATTAAAACAAAATATCTGAGCAGCCTCAGGGTACATTTGGGGTTTAAAGTAGAGGTATCAGGCCTTCATTATTTTTGCATGAAACTAATTACTTCTGGATGACTTCTGCCTGTTGACTAGATTGGGCTAATATTTATTACAATTCTCAATGTAGCAGAAGTAACTATAAAAGACAAAAAATTTCCTTCTAAAAAGGAACACAAATTGGTAAGAAAACACTAAGAACCAGGAGAAACGTGAACAAAGGAAAAGTTACGAGAGCAGAACTTATAAATAGGTAATTTGTTAATACAGACTATGATGAAATGAGCATTCTCATATATTTCTGGTAGAAACTTTGGGAAATTAGTCTATCTCAAAATGTTCTTTCTCTTTGACACAGTGAGTTGAGGAGGAAGGTAAGTGCATGTGTGTGGGGGGAGAAGACGAGAAGGAGAATGCGAAGAATTAAAGCCGGAAGGCAATTTATTTTATCTTGAAATGGCAGTGACTGAAGAGGAAAGATAGGGTAGGTGGTATTTACAAGTGTAGTGTTTCGAGTCAAGAATCTGAATTGCAGCCCTGCCACTTACCTTCACTTAGCTATGCACCTTCTCAGGTTGTTGTTTATTTGACCTTTCTGAGCCTCACTGTATCTATTAGATAGTTGTGACAATACTTTTCTTAATTGTGCTTCTCTGAGACAAAATGTGATCATGTATAAAAAGTACATACATGGTTTGCTTTTATACTACTTAATAGGTGTGTTATATGCTTACAAGATCTAAAAAGGAAAATTAAACAAATTTTTATTGGGTGCAATGCCCATCCCAATCTCCATGAACTCATTTCATATAAATTACACTAACTTCAGTTTGAAGTTAGTGGACCGAAGGCATGGTTCTCTATAGCAACCACAGACACAGGCAAATGATAAAGGTCGAGTGCCACAATGCAAATCAACCTACAAGACAGCTCTCAACCCCCTTTAGTCCATCTCAAAGCTGCAGTGAAGACCCTGGGATCTCTCTTTCTGTACATGAAATAATAAAATAGTTCATCTTCAAATAGCTCAGGAATGCACTGATCTCTCAGGAGCCATAACTATGACAGTAACTCCTACCCAACTTGAAACCTCATTACTTTACGGTTTTGTGCCATTATGAAAAGTATTTCCTTAGAGGAACTGAGAAGTATTCCCTTATTTTATTTCCTTTTTAAGAGTAAACTCAGAACCATTTTCCCTTTCAATAGTTCAACACAGAACAAATATCAACTAGCACTGGTTGGACTAAACTCTGGTTATAAATTCTTAAGACTTTATGAGGAGATGGACTTAATGTTTAGTACCAGGTATGGAGTAGGCTCCCAATAAATGTATGCAGAATCACAAATGTTGCAAAGCATTTGTTGCTTTCATGATGGATGGTTAATAAGGAAGCATCTGCCTCTCACGTAAAACCTGCCACATGGACTCTCCCTGCTTCACTGTCAACACCTAGTCTATTCTCCATTTGCCACCATGAGGGACCCTTTTCCACAGTAATCTGAGCATGTCATTCTGCTCAAAACCCATCCAAGTTTTACCATCACACAATGAAATCACATGTTCTTACCATGGCATGATCTGGCTCCCCACCCCTCTCTAATCTGATCTAGAACCACTCTCCCCCTAGACCACTACATTCTAACCACAGGCTCTTTGTATTGTTCCCTGAATAAATCAAACACTCTTTTGCCTCAAGGCCTCCTATATTTGCTGTCCTTCTGCCTGCAACATTCTCCTCCCCTTCTCAGTCCCCACCCTCCACTCTTAAAGCTTTCACTTCATTTAGATCTCTGTTCAGTGTCCTTCTCAGAGAGGTCTTCCCTGTTTTATTTAAAATAGCAATCCACCTGAAACATGAAACAATGTGTAACTATTGCTAAAGACCAATTATAGTTTGAACAACATGTGCAGCTTATTTGCCATATTTCCACTGGATTGGAAAATCCTTGAGAGTATCATATTTCCTCAAAGTTTTCTAAAATTACTAATATAATAACACATACATTGGTATTTATTTGACAAATAAGTGCCTACTAGGCACCACAAGCTGTACTAAAGCAGAACTTAAAGGAAGACTTGGGACTCCAAGGTAAACAAAACAGAAAGGAATTAAAAAGCCAAAGAAACTACACAGAGGTATGTGGGTAGCACAGAAGTAGCTCATCATGCTAGAATGTAAGATGAAAGGAAGAGAACAGAGATGAGGCTTGGGGGTGCAATAAGCAGGGGTCAGACCATAAGGTCCCACGTCATGCTAAAGTGTAAGTTTGGTTTTGTCTTTACACATAAATGATTCTCAGAATAAACCATAGAAGTTCCCTTGCTATACATAATTATGGACAGTAAGTTCTCCAACAGCAGGCTGATCAAGTATCTAATACCTGCCCTAAGTACTTCACTAAGATGTGAGGAAAAAATGCATTAGGTATTGGTCAAGTTGACTAAATGTAGAAGGCATAAGTTTTGGACATACTAAAATTGAAGAATATATAGGTTATCCAGGCAGAGATGTCCATTAGTTAAATGAGTAGATGAGCCTGGAACTTAGGAGAAAGGTCTAGGTGGGAGATAAGTATGGAAGCCATCAGGAAATAGCTCACCAGGAAGAGGCAAGGGCTAAGGAGAGAATCTGATATAAAACACATAGATCTGTGCTTAGCACAGAAAGCTTTTAAATGTTTTCTATTATAAGTACACAGTAAACCAAAGGATAAATGGCAGCACAAGAGAATCCTATTGTACAGAAGAAGATGACTGAACATACTGATGACTGACTACAGCAGTGTTCCTGAGGCCCACAACCACCCAAGACTGAGAAACATGTCATGTACGAAGGGAATTCCCTGATGGCAGTGAGTTGCAAATCAACATATAAATTCTATGGAAAAGTTGAGAATCTCTAGACCACAGCGTATCATTTTTTGGGGGAGGTGGGGTGGGCAGAAATGGTAACATAGTGTTATATAAATGCTTCACTGCTTCTTTCAGAGTGTGACCAAAATGGAACAATTTAATAAACATTTGTTGAATTACTAAAGTAAGTCACAGGATGATTAGCCTATTAAACTTGCTGATATAATACTATTTGGGGGCAAATATCTTTACATAAAAAGTCATCAAATAGGTCATGGATAAAGAAACCAAATGAGGCAATATATGTGAAAACATTTCCCATTACAAGTACTAAACAATGTAATTTTACTGTTAGAAAAAAAACTCTGAGTAATTGAGAGGAATAACCATCCAGTAGGACACAAAGGAGAAAGGTAACAACAGCTTCAGATTTTTTTTTTTCCCCACAGGTGTTGGGACGTCCTGAATATCCAACCAAGCCTGTGAGATTTCAAAGATCTATCGCTAATATGATATTGGACTTGCTTAGTTTTTGTCTACAATAATTTGTATTTGCAAAGTCATGGTTTTGCATTTTTTCCTCACATCTTAGTGAAGTACTTAAGGCAGGTATTAGAGAGGTAGGTTAAGTAGTGTGCTCAAGGTTACATATCTAATCACTAAACTGAGCCAGATCTTTTGGATCCAAATCCTGTATTATTTTCACTGCACCATTCTGCTGACCTTGTCAAAATTAACTGCTAACTTCCTCATTAATGTGAAGTGCATAAAAACTACTTAAATTATGTACATTCCCACACCCCTCCAATAATACAGCTTTTATAAAAACTGATGGTTTATTTGTGACAGAAGGAAACCTAGGGACCAACTATAGAAAAGGAAATGACTTGTGATTCCAGTGGAGTTTTGGAGCTCTCAATATTAAAATGGAATGATTCCTACAGGGAGAAAAGGTAATATAATTAACATTCCTCACTGACTAATACTGGATTTCCCTTTGGACATAAGATCCAGTGAGAGTAGGTAGTTTCTTAACTCCTTATTTTTTCTAAGTAGAGAAATTTTCAAACATACACAAAAGTATAATGAGGTACCATTTTACTATCTCATGTACCATTACTGAGTTTCACCAATTTTTAATCTACTATATTTGTTAAAACTACCTTCCTCTATTTTTTCTTGAAGTATTTTAAAGCAAATATGGAGACATGCCATTTTGTCAATACACATTTTAGTGTAGATATCTAAAAGACAAGGACTTTTTAAAACTAATCACAATACTATAATCACACCTAACAAAATAAAATTATACCTTAATATTCAATACCTAAGATACATTCAGATTTCCTCAGCTGTCATAGAACCATCTTTTTTACACATGATTTATTCAAACTAGGATACAAGCAGAGTCCAAACACTGCTATATTAATCATTCTATGTTCAGACCAGAAATTTTATGGTTCAGTGGCATCTTATGCAAAATAGGAAAAAAGGAGAACTTCCTCAAGGTACTATACTGCCCTCTGTCAAAAAATAATTGTTTTTTCAAATATAAAAATATGAATGATAACCTCCTGGACTTGTGCAGTATACAATCATGTACAATTGTATGTTGCAGCCTGGATTCTAAATTGTTGGTGAGGTAACTTTCCACAAGTAATAAAAAGTGGGTTGGATTTCTTTTTGCTAAACTGGATAACTTCAGTCCTTAAATTCAAAAGGCATAAAGAACAGCAGTTTTCAACACTCATTACCCTTTTATAGTGATGAACCTGACAGGCTTTTCATACTCTCAGACTGTGTAGATCCAAGCATCTGGACCAAGAAAAAAAATTCAATTATAAGGTTTTTGGCAAAGGAATAACTTTTGGTCTCTAATCCTATCCTATGTTCATGTGGAAACCATTTTAGTTTTATCCTTTTTATAATTACGGTAAAGTTTTTTATTTTCACAGATAATAACTATCTAAGTGCATTTAGACTGCCACTTCTAAGAGGAAATTCCTCCACTCAGTAATTGGTTCTAAATTTCTCATAATTTGGCTTACAATGGAATAATCATAGGTTTGCTGAGAACAGTTTTGTACTGTCAAATCATTTGTGCAAATTAAAAACTATTTACTGTCAATGGATCAATAAAACGGGGCATATGAGCAAAGGTTTTGCAACTCTGAAGCTGCTGATAAGTTTAATATTTTTAGAGCCAGGGTAACTGAATGGTTTGAGCTTTAGCTATAATTTGGGGGCAATTAGTAAATACTTGAATTTCTCCAAAAGTTAACTGCCATGCTAAGTATGAATGTTTCTTAGAAATTAAAAATACTGCAACTTACGCAAAGAAAAATATCTTCAAGATGTAGGCTAATAACAAATTTTAAAATGTGAGGCCTATCTCATTTTATATATTAAGAATTCAAAAAAATGCATTAAGTCAAAATGTTTCCTAAATAATCTCCAATATGCTAATATTTAAAGGAACCCAGTATGAGATCTCATGGTAGATTTTTTTGAAAACTACAAATAGGACAGTTCCTTTTTTATTTATATTCACTTGCATCTCCAATGTTTAGGTAGAACAACGTGTCTATAGAGTACAGCAAGTGCCCATTATATATTTATTAAATGCATGGATAGATACTTAAATCTGGAATTTACTATGTAAGTTACCTAATGTACACCTAAGGGCAGTATTTTTGAAATGAATTTTTGGAAAACAATCTGTATAAATAATTAAATTATTTGTTGGTTCTAAATAACTAGACAAGTGGATGTGCTCAGATCTAAAACTTCCTAAGGATACTGGATTGACCTGGAAATGTATAAAGTAACAGGAATTCTCATACCTTTCATAGGATGGCAAATTGGTACGAATACTTTGGAGATCATTTTGGCATTATGTAGTAAATTTGATGATAAACACACCCTATGACTCAGTAGTTTCATTCCTAGGTAAATAAATGATCTAGAGATACAGACATATAACCAAGGTGTAGAAGGTGAAGTAGTAGGACTAGAAGGGCAATGGGGAGACTTTCACTTTCTGATCTGGCATGCAAAGAGCTTGGACACTGTCACTTCTGCGCTCACAACCAAAATAAAAAAAATGCTGAACAACTGAAAATCAACAACTATTCTTAGATCTATTGAAGAACTGAGATCACAGACAATACTGCTGGCCCAAAAATTAGACACACAGATTGGTAAATACAGAGAATAATCATAAGTTCCTGGAGCAAAAAAAAAATGTGGGAACTAGCACCAGCATAGAAAAACAAGCTGTAACTGCTACATTACTAGAGGCTCAGTGTAGACAAGTCTGAAAGTTAAAAACTCTAGGGGCAGTTTTCTGGTCTAGCATATAAAGATCTTAGAAGTCAATACTCTGTCCTAACAAGTGAAAAGCTGAGCAAACTGAAAAATCAATTCTTAGATCCATCAGAGAAATGAACTCACAGGCCAAACTGCATCTTCTCAAATTGATGATAGAGACAGGTAGACCACTTATCAGAGGAGAAACCCCCTCAGCAGAAACTTCCATGGTACAGTCCTGAGGCAGAAAATCCTGAACTATAATTGAATTGCCAGAGGCTCAGTTTGTACAAGTCACAGTTTAAAACTCCAGGAGAACCTGAACATTTTTGTGGGTTTTATCTTATGGAGTCTGCTAGTTTCTCAGTGAATATTGGAGGAAAAAAAAATCCCTGTTGGCTTCTGGCAGGGGAGAGAAAAGTAGCTATTTTGAAATGTGCCAGAGTATTCTGTTCTTAACAAGCCTGCCCTCAGGAAAAACTAACCATTCTGTAACCTGCTTGGATTTTTATCAGGGAATAACCAACATGGGATACGGGAAATACCCACCTCCTACTAACTCTAGCTGTCTATGTGAAAGAAGGGAAATACCCGGCTCCAAACTCTCCAGCCATTAGGTCTCATCAAAGGCTGGGAAAAAACTGTATACACTTGTAAAATTCACAGCCCAAAGCCCAAGGCTCACTAAAAGACTGACACATAATCACAGAACTACAGAATGCTTCCTGTCTCCCCACACCTTATCACATCACCTTTCCTCTCACTGAGAACATTATGTCTGGCCTTCAACAAAAAATTAAAGGGATACTAAGCGGCAAAAATGTAGGTTAAAGAGACAGCAAGCATCAGAACCAAACTCAGATATGGCAGGGATGCTGAAATTATCAGACCATGTATTTAAAACAACTGTGATTGCACCAGTCTGTATGGCTAGTATCAAAAAGACAAGAAATAACAATTGCTGGAAAAGATATGGAGAAAAAGGAACCCTCCTGTATTGTTAGTGGGAAGAGTATAGAGGTTCCTCAAAAAATTAAAGAGCAATACCATATGACCTAGAAATTCTACTTCTGGGTATTTATCTGAAGAAAACAAAGTCACTAATTCAAAAAGATATGTGTACTCCTATGTTTATTGTAGCCTTATTTACAATAGCCAAGGTATGGAACCAACCTAAGTGCCCAGCAGATAATTGGATAAAGATGTGGTTACATATACACAATGGAGTATTAGCCATAAAGAAGAGTGAAATGTTGCCATATGCAACAATGTGGATGGACCTATAGAGTATTATGAGAAGTGAAATAACTCAGAGAATGACAAATACATATGATTTCGCTTATATGTGAAATCTAAAAAACAAAAAATAACAGATACAGATAAATACAGAAAACAAACTGGTGGTTGCCACAGAGGAGGAGTGGGAGGACAGGCGAAAGGGATAAAGAGGTACAAATTTCCAATTACAAAAAAAAATGAGTCACAGGGATGAAGAGTATAGCATAAGGAATACAGTCAATAATAGTATTTTTGTATGGCTTCAGAAGGTAACTACACTTATTATGGTGAGCATTTTGTAATGTATACTGTTGAATCACTATGTTTGTACACCCAAAACCAATATAATAATGTATATCAACTATGCTTCTGTAAAAAAATAAGTAAATACCTCGATAACATGCTAAGGGTCTAACAGATAAAGTAGACATCATGCAGGAACAGATGGATAATGTAAGCAGAGAGATGAAAATTCTAAAAAGAATTAAGAAATGCTAGATATCAAAAACACTAACAAATGAAGAATTAATTTGATAGGCTCATTAGCATATTGGACACAGCTGAGTAGAGAATCTCTGAGCTTGAGAATTTGTCAATAGGAATTTTCCAAAATGAAAAACAAAACAAAATGCAAGGACTGGAGGAAAAAAACAGAACATAATACCCACGAACTGTAGGGGAACCAGAAAAAAAGGAATAACATATGCATTATGGTAATACCAGAGGGAGAAGGAGAAAAGAGCAAAAACAGTATTTGATTAATAATAAAACAGATTTTTTTATTAAAAAATTAAATTATATAAATTTAATAATTAATTAATAATAAAAACAGATAATGATTAATAATTCCCCCATGTTAGTGTAAGACAGCAAACTAAAAATCCAGGAAGATCAGAAAACAAGCTGGGAAAATGCCAAAAAACACTATGCCTAGGCATATCATATTCAAAATGCAGAAAATCAAAGACAAAAAATAATCTTGTAAGAAGCTAGAGGAAAAAACACCCTACCTATCCAGGAACAATGAAAAGAATTAACCTGACTCCTCAAAAACCATAAAAGCAAGAAGAGAGTGGAGTGATATAATTAGTATTGAGGGAACAAAAAACCACCAATGTAAAATTCCATACCCTGCAAAATTATCCATCAAAAGTGAAGGAGAAGAGTGGCATCAGCAATATGGCAGAACAGGAAACCCTAGATCTGCCTTCCACCAGCAGACACAAACTTAATAACAAATAGACCAAATGCCTCTGTGAGGAATCCAAAAAACAGTTAAAAGGTTCCCACATCCCAGGCAAGGGTGAAGTCATCGTCAAAGCCCAATAAGAAAATGCATAACATTGTCCACTCTCTCATGCCAGAGGCCCTCTTTCTTGGGATGACACGTTTGGGAGGAAACCACCAACTCCTGTCTTCTACCTAGGAAAGGAAAGGTCTACATACAAATGTATGTCTGATGCCAGAATTTTAGGGAAACTGCCCAAAGGAACAATTTCTGTCCTGAGGTATCCAAGTATTGACAATCATGCATTAGTCTGCAATAATACAAAAACACACTAGGTAGAGCTCCAGTACTGCAATTTACTACAGCACTAGAAAGGCTGCAATATTGTATGCAGACACCATGGGGAGACACTGAGCAGTAACCAGCAAACCTTTTGAATGGGAGGTTACACACAAAAGTCAAGTGAGGATGTACCCAGAAAAGGCTTGAGATGCTTCCCAACATCTAAGTATGCTGAGAGGAAACACTCCTCCCTGTTTGAAACCAGACTATGAGGTCTAGGAGAGCTGATTCTTCAAATGCCCTTAAAAAAATGGAGATACATGAATTTTCAAAGAATTAAAAAATACTGTCAAAAAGATCCTCAGTGAATTAAAAGACAGTACAGATAGACAACTGAACAGTATAAGAAAATAGTGCATAAAAAAAAAAAGATATCCACTATGAGAAACCAAATTCTGAAACTGGAGACTACAGTAACTGAATTGAAAATTTTAATGGAGGAATTCAGAAGTAAACTTGACCAAACAAAAGAAAAAATTCAGTGAATTTGAAGACAGGACTTTTGAAATTAGTGAGGCAGAGAAGCAAAAGTAAAAAGAGACTGAAGAAAATTGAAGAGAGCCTAAAGAATTTATGGGATACCATCCAGCAAAGCAACATATCAATTACTGGAGTCCCAGAAAGGAGAAGGAAGTGAAAGGGGCAGAGAACCTATTTCAAGAAATAATAGCCAAAAATGTTCTTCCAAATGTGGGGAGAGAAATGGACTTACAAATTAAAAACCAAAGAACTCCAATGAGGATAAGTCTAAAGAGACGTGTATCAAGACACATCATAATCAAACTGTCAAAATTCACAGATAAAGAATCTTGAAAGTAGCAAAAGAAAAGCAACTCAACACACAAAGGAATTCCTTTTGGATTATCAATGTTTCTCATCAAGAAATTGTCAGACTAGAAGAGAGTAGGAGGGTATGTTTGAAGTACTGAGTGAAAATAACTGCCAACCAAAAATACTGTATCCAGCAAAAAATTTCCAGTAACAAGGAGAAATTGAGACTTTGCCAAACTTAAAAAACAAAACAAAGTTCATCACCATCTGCCCTACAAAAATTGCAAACTGAAGCAAAAGGACAATATATAGCAGTACATAACCACATGAAAATGTAAAATTGTCTAGTAAAGGTAAATATACAGACAAATATAGAACCCTGTAGTATTGCAATTTAGGTAAGTCACAGAAACATCTTGTAAGGACTTTTTTTAAAGCATAAACTATAAATCAATGTTAATGGATACATGCAATATAAAAACAATTTGTGTAAAACACAAGATGGGAAGAGGCAAAGATGTAAAGGAGTTTTTAGATAGGATTGAAGTTACCAGATTAAAATGTACTGTATAACTCTGAAGATGTTTAATTTGCAATGGTAATCACAAAGAAAATAATAAAAGAATATACACAAAGGGAAATGAAAAGGAAATCAAAATCTGTCACTATAAAAAAATTAGTAAGACACAAAGAAAGTGAGAAGAAAAGAAACACAAAAAGCTACCAAATACACAGGAAACAACAAAATTCCAATAATAAGACCTTCTCTATCAGCAATTACTTTAAATATAAATGGATTAAATGCACCAATTAAAGCAGACTGATTCATTAAATGGATAACAAACAAGATCCAACTATACCCTATCTAAAAGAAATTCATTTTACCTCTAAGAACACATATAGTATATAAGTGAAAGGGTGGAAAAAGATATTCCATGCAGTGGGAGCCTAAGAGAGCAGGGGTGAGCCCACATATCAGATAAAACAGTTTAAGATAACTATCTCAAAGACAAAGACATTATATAATAATAAAGGGTCAATTCACCAGAAGATACAACAATTATAAACATATACACAAATTAACATTAGAATACCCAAATATATGAAGCAAACACTGACAAACTAAAGGGAGAAACAGAGAGCAACACAGTAGTAGTAGGAAACTTCAATACCCTACTTTCAGATATGGATAGAATAGCCACACAGAAGTTAATAAGGAAACAGGACAGGAACAACACTATCAACCAATTGTACCAAACAGACATATAAAGAACATTCCAACCAATAACAGCAGAATATACATTCTTCTCAAGAGCACATGGAGCAAACATTCTCCAAGATAGACCATATGTTAGGCTCACAATATTAACAAATTTAAGAAGATTTAAATTACACAGAGTACCTTCTCCAACACAAGAGAATGAAACTAGAACCAAATAGAAGAAAACCAGGAAAATCCACATATATGTGGAAACTAAACACCACATTCTTAAATGGCTAATAGGCCAAAGAAGAAATCACAAAAAAATTTAGAAAAGTCTGGAGACAAACGAAAATGAAAACAATATACCAAAACTTATGGGATACAGTGAAAGCAGTATTAAGGGAAGTTTATACCAGCATAAATGTTTAAAGAATAAAGATCTCAAATCTACAACTTAACCTAACACCTGAAGGAAGGAAGAACAATCTAAACCCAAAGTACAAAAAGAAATAACAAAGATTAAAACAAATAAATGAAACAAGGAATTAAAAAAAAGAATAGGAAAAATATCAATGAAACCAAGAGATGGTTTGCTAACAAGATCAACAAAACTGACAAACCATTAACTAGAAAAACCAAAAAAAAGACAACTATTAACTAAAATTATAAATGAAAAAGGAGACATTACAACTGATGTCACAAAAATAAAAAGGACTAAAAGAAATTACCATATGAACAATTATTCACCAAAAAATTGGGTAACTAAGACTGAACCATGAAATAAAAAATCTGAATAGACCTATAACTAGTGAAAAGATTGAAGCAGTAATTAAAAACCTCCCAACAAAGAAAATCCCAGAGCCAGATGGCTTAATTAATAAATTCTACCAAACATTCAAAGAAGAATTAACATCAATCCTTCCCAAACTCATTCTATGAGGCCAGTATTATCTTGATACTAAAATCAAAGACACAAGAAAATTACAAACCAAATTCCCTGTTGAATACTGATGCAAAAATCCTCAATAAAATACTATTATACTGAATTCAACAGCACATTAAAAGGATCATACACCATGACCAAGTGAGATTTATATATGGAATACGAGGATGCATATGCAAAGCAACATACAAAAATCATTTTATGTAATACACCATACTAACAAAATGAAGGAAAGAACACGTGACCATCCAAACTAATGAAGAAAAGACTTTTGACTAAATTCAACACCCTTCCATAATTTAAAAAAAAAAAAGCAAACCTCTCAACAAATAGGAATACAAGGAAACTACCTCAACATAATGTATTGAACCATATATGAAAAGCCGACAGCTAATATCATATGCAACAGGAAAAGATCAGGAAAGGTCAAGGATGCCCAAAGTCCCAGCCAGAGCAATCAGACAAGAAAAGGAATATAAACTGGAAAGAAAGAAGAACGATTATCTTGATTTGCAGATGACTTGATTTTACTTGTAGGAAACCATAACAATTTCCAAGAAAAGCTGTTAGAATTAATAAATGAATTCAGCAAACTTATGGGGTACAAAATAAAAAATTGGTTGTATTTCTATCACTAACAATGGACCAAACCCCAAAAGGAAACTAAGAAAACAACCCCATTTATTATAGCATCAAAACAGGTAAAATACTTAGAAATAAACTTAATCAAGGAGGCGAAAGACCTGTACCCTAGAAACTATAAAATACTGCTAAAAGAAACCAAAGCAGTTACTAATAAATGGAAAGATATCTTGTGCTCAAGGATTGGAAGACTTTATATTATTAAAATACCCACACTATCCAAAGTGATTTAAAGATTCAATGCAGTCTCCATCGAAATCAAAATGGCATTTTTTGCAGAAAATGGAAAAAAAAATCTGAAAATTCATATGGAATCTCAAAGTACACCAAACAGTCAAAACAACCTTTAAAGAAGACAAAGTTGGAGGCCTCAAACTGTGATTTCAAATCTTACTATAAAGCAACAGTAGTAAGATGGTGGTACTGGCATAAAAATAGATATATGGACCAAAGAAAATAATAGAGAACCCAGAAATGAACTCTTGTATATACAGTCAAATAATTTTTGACAAGCATTCCAAGACTACACAATGGAGAAAGGACAGTCTTTTCAACAAATGGTGCTGGGGAAATTACCTTTCCACATGCAAAAGAATGAAGCTGGGCCCATAGATAAAAAATAACTCAAAATTGATTGAAGACCTAAACTAAAGACCTAAAACTCTTAAACTCCTAAAATAAAACAAGAATCCTCAAGACATTGGATTTGGCAGTGATTTTTTAGATATAACACCAAAAGTACAGGAAACAAAATAAAGAATAGACAAAAGAAAATAAAAACTACACCAAGCTTAAAAACTTGTGTGCAATAAAGAAGAAAACCAACAGAGTGAAAAAGCAACCTAGAAAATAACTGCAAATCATATATACACACACACACACACTGTGTGTGTGTGTGTATATATATGTGTGTGTGTGCATATAAACTTCTACAACTTATCAGTGACAACAAAAATAATCCAATTAAAAATTGGGTAAAGGACATGAATAAACATTTCCCAAAGAAGATATACAAATGGCACAGAAATAGATAATATCATTAATCATTAGGAAAATGTATATCAAAACCACAATGACCTTGTGGAGCAAATGGAAATTTCTGACAAGGATTCCTGCCTGGCCTTAATAGCGTCCACTGTATATATACACGTTAAGAGCCTGTTTGCACATCTATGGGATATTTACTGGAGGTAGAGCGGCTGGTCAGTCACAGGAGTAGCAGCCCAGGGGAGGGGTGGGAAAGAAATACCCATCCTCTCCTCCCCTCAGTTCCTGGTACCAAATTGGTCAGGCGTCCAGCAGTCAGCAGAGATGTGCCCACAGAGTTCCTCTGGATGCTAGGGGCTGGGAAGGAGAGGGTCACCAGGAGAGCGGGGAGAAAGCAGTACCCTTGGCACCCTAGTGCTGCTGGGAGCATTAAGTCCCAGCATGGGAGCAAGGAACTTGGGAGAGCAGAGGAGGGAAGCCAGAATGGACAAGAGACTGAGACCTACTGACATGAGAATAAAATCCCCTTTAAATCCTTAACTTCCTGCCCTTGCCTGTATTCAATCTCATCAAATCTACAGGGAACTTGCACCAGGCAGGGAACCCCCTCCTCCTGGAGTAACAGAGCTATACCCTCACACCAGTCAGGACAGTTACTATCAAAGAACAGAAAATAAGTTGTTAGCAAGAATGTGGAAAAGTTAAAACCTTTGTGTGTGGTTGGTGGGAATCTAAAATAGCACAATCATTATGGAAAACAGTACAGAAGTTCTCCCCAAAATTAAGAATAGAATTATTACATCATCTAGCAATCCCAATTCTTGGTATATATCCAAAAGAATTCAAAGTAGGGTCTCAAAGGGATATATGCACACCCATATTCATAGCCTTATTCACAACAGTCAAGAGGCAGAAGCAACCCAATGTCAACCAACAGATGCATATATAAGGAAAATGTGCTATCATACATACAAGAGTATTATGCAACCTTTAAAAAGAAGGAAATTCTGTCACATACTATGACATGGATGTACCTAGAAGGCAGTATGTTAAGCAAAATAAGCCAGTCACAAAATGACAAACAATGTATTATTCCACTCATATGGATTATATAAAGTATTCAAAAGCATAGAAATAGAAGGAAGAAAAGTGGTTACTAAGAACTGGGGGAAGGGGACAGGGGAAGTTAGTGTTAATGAGTACAGTTCCAGTGTTACAAGATAAAAGTTCTAGAGCTCTATAGTACAACAACATTATATATTTGACACTACACTTAAAAATAAATGTTAGTAAATTTAATGTTACATGTTTTTCTAACTACAATAAAAAGATAAAATTTAAACCAAAAAAAAAAAAAAGTGAAGGTAAAACAGTCTTTCTCAGACCAACAAAAACAGGGCAAATTTGTTGCCAGTACACCCGCCTTACAAGCACTGTTAAAAAATGTTAAAATTCCATAGAAAAAATGAAAATTTACATAATGAAAAGAACCAGCATTGGAGACGGAATAAGTGAAGGTAAAATGAAAACTAATTTTTCTTAATTGAGCTAATAGATTATAGTTTGTTGAAAATAACAGTAATGTCTGTTTATCGATGTTTATATGTTTACACAATACATGAAATGAATGACAGCAACAATACAAGGGATAGTTGAAAGAGAAATTAGGAATATCTTATTACTGTAAGGTACTTTATTACTTATGAAGCAGTACAGTATTTTAAAGAGCACTTAGATTATTTATAAACAATAATATAATGAATGCTATACTGTACTACAGTATAGTGCAAACTCGACGGCAACAAAAAAAAATAGGAGAAATTTATAATTAATGTACGGAGAGAAAACAGAACCATATCAAGTGCTCAGTTAAAACCATAAAAGGCAGGAAAAGAGTGGAAGACAAGAACAGGAGCAAAGAATTAGGGCAAGAAAAAATAGTAACAAGCATCGTGCATGTTAACTCAACTCCACCAACAGTCACCTTAAATGTCAGTGGGACTAAATACACCAACTAGAAGAGATTACCAAAGTGGATCGAAAAATAAGGGAGAGCCAACCTGGGTGTTTATATGAAACCCATTTTAAATATAAAGATGGATTAAAAGTAAAGGGATGAAGAAAGGTATACACCATGCTGCTTTAGGCTGAATGTATCTCTGCCCCCAATTCATATTTTAAAGCCTAATCCCCAATGTGTTGGTATTTGGTTGCGGTGGGGGGAGTGGGGTTGGGAGGTGATTAGATCATAAGGGTAGAGCTCTCATGAATGGTATTAGTGACTTTATAAAAGAAAACTCCAGAGAGAGCTCCCTGACTCATTCTATCATATGAGGATATAGTGAGAAGAAAGCTGTCTTATGAACCACAAAGCAGGCCCTTACCAGACAACAGATCTGTGGGCCCCTTGATCTTGGACTTTCCAGGCTCCATGACTGTGAGAAATAACTGTCTGTTAAGCCACCCACTATATGGTATTTTTGTCACAGCAGCTCGAACAGAGTAAGACAAATGCCTATAACACTAATAAAAAAAAAGCAAAGTAACTATATTAATTTCAGACAGAGCTGACTTCAGAGCAAGGGAAGTTATCAGAGATAGAGAGGCATTACTAATAAAGGGGTCAATACTGCAATACATAAAAATCCTTAATATGCATGTGCCTAAAAACTGAGCATCAAAAATACATAAGGTGAAAACTAATATTACAGGTGAATCCACTATTATAGTTGGAGACTTCAACACCCCTCTAATCAGAAATGGACAGATCCAGTAAGTAGAAAATGAGTAAGGATACATATGAATTCAACAGGATCATCATTCAACTGGATATAACTAACATACATCCAGTTAGAAGCAGACTATATATTCTTCTCAAGCCTACATGGAATATCCACCAAGATAATCACATTCTGAATAAAACACACCTGAACAAATTAAAAGACATTGGACAGTATTTGTTCTCAGACCACAATGGGACTAAACTAGAAATCAGTATCAGAAAGAGGGCTGGAAAATTCCAAACTAGTTGGAGATTAAATGACACACTTCAAAACAATACATGGATTAAGGGAGAAACCTTAAGAGAAATTTTTAAATATTTTTAAGTAAATGAACATGAAAATAAAATTTATCCAAATTTGTGGAAAGCAATGCTTGAGGGAAATTCATAAAACTGGATGTATGTATTAGGTAAGAATAAAGATCTAAAATCAATAATCTAAGCTTCCACCTTAGAAACTAGAAAAAGAAAGCATGAGAAATAACAATTAGAACAGGAATTAGTGAAATTAAAAATATGAAACCAATAGAGAAAAATCAATGAAACCAAAAGCTGGTTCTTTAAAAAAATCAGTAATATTGATAAGCCTCTATCCAAGCTAAGAAAAAAAGAGAAAAGAAATTAATATCAGAAATGAAAGCAAGGTAATTACTACTGATTCCATGTTTATTAAAAGAGTAATAAAGGAATAATGTGAAGAACTCTATGCTCACAAAATTTGATGAAATGGACCAACTTCTTGAAAGGTACAATCTAACAACTCACAAGAGGAGAAAAATAGAAAATCTGAGTGGGCCTATATCTTAGTAAAGAAACAGAATCAATAATAATCTACCAAACAGAAAGCACTAGACCCAGACGGTTGCACAAGTGAATTCTACCAAACACTTAAGGAAGAAATGATACCAATACTTTACAATCTCTTCCAGAAAACAGAAGCAGAGGGAATACTTCCTAATTCATATTATGAGACCAGCACTACCCCAATACAAAACCAGACAGAGGTTACAAGAAAGGAAAGTACTAATATCTCTCATGAACACAGATGATAAATTCTCAACAAAATATTAGCAAATCAAACCCAACAGTGTATAAAAAAAACTATGTACCACAACCAAGTGGGATTCCCACTGGATCACAGATTCAACACAATCCAAATCCCAGCACTTTTTTTCTATGTTGAAAACCAATTAAAAAATTTATATGGAAAAGCAAAACACCAGAACAGCCAACAAAATACTGAAGGATAAGAAAGCTAAAGGACTGACACTACCCCACTTCAAGACTCATTTATAGGCTACAATCATCAAGACAGTATGGAATTGGTGAAAGCATATATGTGTAGGTAAACGGGACAGAATAGAAAGCCCAGAAGTAGACAGATCCACACAAATGTAGTTGACTGCTATTTGACAATAGAGCAAGGGAAAAAGAATAGCCTTTTTAACAAATGCTGCCAGAACAATCGGACATGCCAAAAAATGAATTTAGATAAAAGAGAATTTTATCACCATGATAAAGGGCATTTTTGAAAAGCATACACCTAACATCATACTCAATGGTGAAAGACTGATAGCTTTCTTCCCAAGATCAGTAACGACCAGGATGCACATCTTCACCACTGCTATTCAATACTATACCAGGGCAGTTGGAAAAGAAAAAGAAAGCAAAGGATTCTAAACTGAAAAGGATGAACACTGTATTTTAGTTAATAATGTATCAGTATTTATTCATCAGTGGTAACAAATATACCACACTAGTGAAAGACAATAATATTGGGGGCAATAGTAAGGAGGAGCAGCATTCTACTCAATTTTTCCACAAACCTAAAACTGCTCTGAAAATAAAGTCTATTCAAAAACAAAATTTTTTTTAACAAAAGGCAGGGACACTGTATTATTCAAAAATATCAATGTCATAAAAGACAAAGAAAGGCTGAAGAATAAGTTCATATTAAAGAAACCTGAAGAAATATGGTAACTACATGCAATAGGTATAATAGTCCGGACACTATACTGGGAGAAAAAAATGTTATAAAGGAACCTTTTTTGAACAATTGACAAAACTGGAAAAAGGACAATAAATTAGACTAAAATAGTCCATCAACAAATGGTAAAAGAATCTCCTTATTTTTAAGAAATACACATGAAAATATTTCAAGATAAAGTATCATGATGTATGTAACTTAGTCTCAAATCAGTATTTCGTATGCATACATATATATATAAAGAGGAACAGGGAGAGCAAAAATGATAAAGCAATGAGTTGACTAGTGGCCTCCAAAAATTCATGTTCCATGGAACCTGTGAAAGTTACCTTATTTGGGTATAGAGTATTTTAGATGTAATCAAGTTAAAATTAGGTTATATAAAGTAGTTTAAGATTTGTAGAAAAACTGAGGTTATACTGGATGTCCTTATAAAAAAGGGAAATACAGACACATATATACACGGACAGTGAAGAGAAGCATGTGAAGATGACTGGAGTTATGCTGCCACAAGCCAAGACAAGGATTGCCAGCAACCACCAAAAACCATAAGAAGCAAGGAAAGATCCTTCCCTAGAGCCTTAGGAGGAAACAACTTTGCCAACAACTCGATTTTGGAATTCTAGTTTCCAGAACTGTGAGAAAATTTCTGTTGCCTTAAGCTGCCTAGTTTGTGGTACATTCCTTTTTTTTTTTTTTTTTTTTTTGGTGGTACATTCTTATGGCAATCCTATAGAAACTAATATATTTAAGTAATAGGTGAATCTGGGTAAAGGGTATATGGGTGTTCTTTGTACTATTCATGCAAGGTTTTCTTAACACAGTCTTTCTCAGAGCAAAAGCTTTTTAATTTTGAAGAAAAGCTTGTTTTTGTTTTTTTTAATTTGAAATTATTTTCCAAAAGGTTAAGGAAGAATACAAGGTCAAGGACTTCAAAAGACATTTCTCCAAAGACAGACAACTAGACAATAAGCATATGAGAAGATGCTCAACAGTATTAACCATAGGATATGGAAGTCAAAACCACAATGAGATACAAGGTCACATCCATTAGGATGGCTATTATTGAAAAAACAGAATATGACAAGTGTTGACAAGTAGGTAGAGAAATCAGAACCCTTGTGCACTGCTGGTGCGAATTTAAAATGATGGAACCACTATAGCAAATGGTAGGGTAATCCTCAAAAAAATATAACAGATTTACCATATGATCCAGCCATTACACTTCTGGGTATATACCAAAAAGAAATGAATACAGAAACTCGAACAGATAAGCTATGTGTATACTATGTTCAGAGCAGCATTATTCACAATAGCCAAAAGGTGGGAGCAACCCAAGTATCCATCAACAGATGAATGGATAAACAATATGTGGTATATACAGAATATTATAAATGTCTTCAATCTTGAAAAGGAAGAAAATCCTGATACATGGTACAACATGGTTGAACCTTGAGGACATTATGCTAAGTGAAATAAGCCAGTCACTTACTATTCCACTTATGTGGAGTGACTAAAGTAGTCAAATTCATACAGCGAGTAGAACAGTAGTTACAATAGGATGGGGGGGATGAAGAAATGAGGTGTTATTGTTTATTGAGTACAGAGTTTCAGTTTGGGCTTTATAAAAAATTCTGGCAATGCATAGTGCTAATGATTGCACAATGTGAATGTACTTAATGTCGCCAAACTGCACACTTAAAAATGGTTAAAATAGAAAATTCTATGTTCTGTATTTTACTACAAAAAAAAGTATAGGAGTTAGGTTTTTATGTTTGAAGGTGGGATGGCATTGACAAGCTGATTTTAAATTTTACATGGAAATGCAAAATGTTAAGAATAGTTAAAAACTGTTGAAGAAGAACAAAGTGGAAGGACTAACTGTATCAGATACCAAAACTTAATGTACACCTATAGTAATTGAGATACTGTAAACCTGATGTAAGAATAAACAGTAAGACCAAGAAAAGTCCTAAACAAACCAGTACATACATGGACACTGATTTATGTCAGAGATGAGACTGCACAACAGTGTGTATTCTTAATAATTAGCTCTGGGTGTCCTTTTATAAAATATCAAATTGAAACAACCTAAAGTGGACCCCCATTTTAAACAATCAGTTCAGGTGGATTAAATATCCAAATATGAAAGGCTTTAAAACTATAAAGCTTGCAGAAGACAATATAATATCTATATGATCTTGGGGCAAGGAAGAAGTTCTTTTAAAACATGCAAAAACATCACCATAAAAGAAAAGAACTTTAGTCCTATGAAAAAATAAGACACAAACTAGAAGACTTCAGTGAAAAAATATAAAAACAGTGAAGGACTGAATTGCTACACACAATTCCAGGACAGGGGTTTTAAGAACATTGAAAGAATTTCTCCTACATATGGAAATGGGGCGCAGAGGGAAGACAAGCCAACTAAAAAATGGCATGAAAGGTACTTAATGAAAGTGAAAATCTAATGGGCAAATAAAAATACATACAGATATTTAATCTTGTTGGCAAGAAGAGAAATGTAAATTAAAGCCACTATGAAATATCTTTATAAACCCATCAGATTGGCTAAAATTTAAAACTCCATTAGTAGCAAAATATTGGTAAATATGGGGGACAACAGGAACAGCTATACACTGTTAGTGGGAATATAAATTGGTACCATCATCACTTTGGAAATGATTTGGCATTATCCAATAAAATTGAGACAGACATATCCTATGATCCAGCTAATCTACCTCTACATAATTCCCTAAAGAAATTCATGCTCATAAACATCAGGATATATGTGTAAGAATGTTCTTAAAAGCATGGTCTATAATGGCCCTTAACTGGGAAAAAAAAAAGTCCAAATGTCTGTTAATAGTAAAATGGATAAATAATAAATCAACCTATTTATGCAACAGAATCCATGGAAATGAAATACCTATGCATGGAATAAAGGGGATAATTTCACCAAAACAAACTGTTAATAAAAGGGGTAAAACAAAAAAAATGCAATTCAAAAATAGGAAAAATTAAATCATATTGTTTTGGAATGTGGAAACAATTCACAGGGGGTGAAACAAAAAAGAGAGGAAATGAAATGATTTTCATAAACCAAGTAGTGATTACTTCAGTGAACAGGAAAGGATTATGATCCAGAAGAAGGCACAATGGTTTCTGGGGTGCTATTAATATCCTATTTCTTGAACTAAATGGTTCCAGCAACACATGTCTTATAAACTTTTATGTGTACATGTTATACTTCACATTTTTAAAAAAGGGATGGGAAGGATAAATACCACTCCACACAGATGAACATGGCTAGAGAAAAAAATACATTTGTGCTGACTGGCTCATCACCATGAACCTTAAAGGGATGTTCAGGTTGCCAGGTAATTATATTTCCCTAGTCTATCTGCCTGCTTACTCTACTACAATATTTTATACTTCTCTGTTATTAAACTTCCAACTTCTCCTCTCCCATCCTCATCTTCAGTTGATCACTGTTAACTACTTCACTGAGAAAAATAGAAATAAAGAACACTTCGACAGAGTCACAACCATAAATACCCATCTACCAGTATTTGACAACCACACATTGCACCTTCCCTTATCTCAACTCTCCATGCTACTATCTAAGGCCAGTCCACCTATTTGTGTACCAGATTCCATCTCTTCTTACTATCTCAAGGACACTATTACACAATACAGCAATACTCCCATCTAGCACCTGTATCAACAACTTCCTTCAACAAATATGCTTGTATTTCTTGACCCAACTTCACCGACCAGATAGTACCTCATTTCTTTGTTCCTCTTTGTAGTTAGATTTCTTGAAATTTTTGTCTATAGTTATCTGTCTTCAATTCCTCTCCTCCATTCTCTCTTAAACCCACCACTATCAGGTTTCTGGCCTGACCACTCTGTCAAAACTGCTCATCAAGATAATCAATAATCTCTAATGGTCAGTTGTCAGCTCTCATCTTACCGGTCTATCAAGAGCACTGGACACAGGTTCCCCTCCCTGCTCCGTAACAGATCTGCATCACTTGGTTCCTGGTAAATCACACTCTTCTGTTTTTCCCGCTGATTCCCCTTTCTCCTCACTTAATGTTGCAATGCCCCAGAATGCCTTTGGTATTCTTCTGTCCATCTATACTCATTCTCTTGCTAATCTCATCATTTAAATACACTTTATACCAATATTTCCAGTTCAGACCTCTCTCTCAAACTAGACTCATTTATAATGTTTAGTAGACATAAATTCTACATTTATAAATTATAAATCTGAAATTCCACATGTCCAAAGCTAATTGCCCAAAATTTTCCCCCAAACCTGCTCTACAATTGATTAACCATCCTTACTTCTACTTAAGTAAGTAAATGCCATTCTTGTTGCTAAGACCAAAAAATCTGCAGTCAGCCTTGTTTCCTCTCCTTACATCAAAGTCTATCAATAAATCCAGGGTATTCCATCTTCCAAATATATCCAGAATTTAAGATTTCTCTACCTCCTCCACTGCTACCACTCTAGTCTAACACACATTCGTATGTCACATGGATTACTGCAATAACCTGCTCTCTCAGCTTCCTGCTTATACCCTTGACCCTCTAGACCCTATTCTTAACACAGCAACAGAAAGATCTTGTAACATTTAATTTAGATTTTATGTTTCCTCTGCTTAAAATCCTACAATAGTACTTATCTTACTCAGAGGAAAAGACATCTATTCCTAAATCAACTCCTCAAACTACTTCTGGTCTATGAATTTACTTAATACATATTGCATAATGCAGGGCATTTTTATAAATGTATTAATATGATTCCTCCTTTTTTGTTATTAAATTATAATTTCAAATAATGGTTATTGTAAATGATGGGTTTTAAAACCATTTTATTAATGTAAAGGAAAACTTTGGGAGAACTAAATTTTAACGCCTTCTTCTCTACTTCTCCTCTCTACTCTCTATGCCTTTTCTCTGGTCATCTGAAAAACAGAACATTTCTACAGGTATATAAAATTGCAAAGTATGGAACTACTAGCCAAAAGCATGTACTTGCACTAAGAACTCTCTAAAGCACAGGCAGGAGAAAGTACACAGGCTAGAGTATTAGACCTATCCCTCCCCAGCTGTATGACATTTGCTAAAGTTTTGTCTCTTCGACCCTCTATTTCTTCATCTACAATAGCTATTATAGTACCCATTTCATAGAAATGTGAAATTAAATGAGATGATACATTTAAAAATACTGACACATTAATAGCTACCTATGTGTTTAGTTAATGAAATACTATTAACTGTGTTTAGTTAATGCAATGTTAATACACTGGTCTATGGTAGGAGAGTGGGAGGAAGATGACCACCCTGCTGTAGAGAAGTACTTTCACCACTGTTGGCACCCACTGATAATAAGAAGCATTTTTGTCAGTTTTTAAATTCTCTGCAGACCACATACCCCTTCCTGGCATTCACTAGAGTACACCACAGCAAAAGGCCATGTCCCACATTCATTCATTCATTATTAACTGATTATTAGGCAAGGCAGGGTATATAACAAGGACTCAGAAGGTAGTATTAGAGTATAGACACCATGAATTCTTAAATAACTAAGGATGATTACTTAGAAAATAAAAATATTCACTTACCTTTTTTGAATTTATGAATAGGGAGTTTCTTAAGTTGATCTTTACGAAGTCTGTTTCTTCTAGCTCTATGTCTATCCTGGACAAATTTTGTGATCTAAAAATAAAATAAAAAAAAAAAAGAATCACATATTAAACATGCTACCAGAAAATGGCCAAAAAAATCTACAAACATCTTTTAAGTTTCTGGATAGCAGCTACAAATAATTTACTTAAATCCTAATATTAATATTATTAATTAATAGCTGATTAGTTACCCCATAAATTATCCTTTGCATTTTTATTGACTTAAATTCTCTTTAATTTACTCTGATAAAAACATTGTAAATAACATACAGCTGTTAGCAAAAATATGAATGATAGACCATGGGTTACAAAGACTCCACTGGATCAAGAAGAATGGGAGGATTGAAATTCCTTTAAGTTACAAACAAATAAAATTTTCAAGTATACACATATTAGTCACTGCACTTTTGGTTCTAGCAGCAAAGTGGACAGAATACAGAACACCTGTACTACATACAAACATTCAGGAATGCTGGATAAAACAGAAAAAATATTTTTAACTATAACTTTTTTTTCTTTTTACTCTGCTTGCAAGAATGAAATGGAAGTCCATGGGGCCAGAACCAAATGCCAAAAGCAACAACCATAAAAGAAAAATGTGACAAATTTGACTATGTCAATGTTAAAAACTTCTATCCCTAAAGACACTGTTAAAAGATAAGACAAGCCACAAAGTGGGAGAAAACATTTGCAAACTGCATATCTGATAAGGGATTTGTATCTAGAGTATATAAAGAACTCAAACCTCAATAAGAAAATGACCCAACAGAAAAAAATAGGCAAAATATCTGAATAAGCATTTCACCAATGGATATACAGATGGCAAATAAACTTGAAGAGATGTTCAATGAAATTAGTCAATAGGAAAATAAAAATTCAAATCACAAGTACCACTATACACCTATCAGAATGACTAAAATTAGACTGACTATATCAGTACTGGCATAGAAGTGGAGAAACTGGCCCTCTGATACACTACTGTAGGACTGCAAAAGGATACAACCACTTTGGAAAAACAGTTTAGTGGTTTCTTATAAATTTAAACACAAATTTAAACACACATTTACCATATGATTCAATCATCTGACTCCAACTTACATGTTGTACCCAATAGAAATGAAAGCATACATCCATATAACAACTTTCAGACAAATGTCCATGCCAGCTTTATTTGTAATAGCCCAAAACCAGAAACAACCAAAATGCCCATCAATAGGTGAATGGATAAACAAAACTGTGGTATATTTATACAATGGAATACAATTCAGAAATAAAAATGAATAATCAATATACTCATTAACATACGTGGTTCTCAAAATGATTGTCCTGAGAGAAACAAGGCAAACACAAAAGAGTACTCATAGTGTATGAGTCTATATATATGAAGTTATAGAAAATGCAAACTAATCCATAAAAGCAGAGCTGCGGTTGCCTAGGGATGGAGGAGGACATGAAGGGGAATTGAAAAGGGTGAGAGGGAAGTATTATCAAGGAGTATGAGAAAACTTTTTGAGCTAATCAGTGTTTCATTATCTTGATTATGGTGGTGGTTTCACAGGTATATATATTTATGTCAAAACTTACCAAACTGTACAATTTAAATATGCTAATCATACCTCAAAAAAATTTTTTTAAAGTTTTGACAGTAACCACTAGAATAACAATACAATGTAAGATTTCAAAACAGTAGGAGAAAAAGAAGTTGAGTGATCCAAATCTGCATATTGAAAAAAAAACAGCAGAATAAACAATGTAAATTAGTACAAGTATATGTGTAATCACAAAAATATAAATGGATTAAATTTGCCAGATTTTTTTAAAACAATGCATCATACTGGATAAATAAAACATTCCAACCATACGCTGTTTACAAGACACAAGATTAAAACATAATGACACATTAAGACAAGAAGTAAAAGTAAGAATATAAAGGGACAGATAAAGACATACCATGACAATGCTAAGCAAAAGAAAAGCTGGGGTATCTAGTAAAACAGAATTTGAAACAAAAATCATCATTAGGAGATAGTCATAATGATAAAAAAAGACACTTCACCTACAAAATGAAGAAATTCTGGGAGAAAAGCACAAATTCACAAACTCAGTAATTTACAGTTCAAGCAGGTAAAAAATATAAAGACTGTAAGACCTATGTGGACAATAAATATGATGGCCAGTAGGCACATGGTGCTACTAAGGCCTGACAATGTGGCTAGTCTCAAATGAGATCTGCTGTAAAAGTATACAATACACACCAGATTGTAAAGATTTAGTACAAAAAGAATTTTATACATTTTATTATTATTTATATTAATTGAATGTTGAAATACGTTTTAGACTAGGTTAAATAAATACAGCATTAACCTCATTTCTTTTTTATCTTTTTTAATTTGACTGTCAGGAAATTTAAAACAACAGTAAATGTGGACAATACTGTTCTCTTGTGTGCCAACTAAGAAAACAGAACACAAAAAATTATAGACAATTGTAATGTCTGCACAATTCTGTGAATACACTAAAAACCACTGAATTGTAAACTTTAAATGGGTCAACATGATGTTATATGAGTTATATATGTCTCTTTAAATAAAAGGGTTTCAAAAATATATCAACAAAAAAAATGGATTCTAAATAAGATCACTAAGAAATAAGATCATGAATGCAGGGAGGCAAGTGGAATACCCAACTCAGTGGAGAAAGAAACAGAACTTTTTAGTAAACCTTAGATTTATATTCCTTACCCGCCCAGATACAAAGACAACACTGGAATGGAGTAGGCCTTCCCTTCTCCCTCACCTAGATCTGCAGAACAGGACCTAGACACAGGTTGGTCAAAAGAGAAATGAAAAACTGAGACATGCATGCCCTAATTTATTCTTCCCAAATGTACCAGACAAGAAGTAAAGATAAGAAAATACAGGGTAAGAAAATGAAGAAAATAAATGTTAGTTTATTTCCCCTGAAACCAAATACATAAAAGGGTAAGGAGATTAAAGATGGTAGCATGAGAGGTGAGACAGAAACCTCCTCCCAAATCCACATGTAATATGAAAATAGAGCAAATAATCTAATCCTGAAAGAGCAACAGGAAAGAAGGCTGCAGCAGACTGCCTACACCTGGGGAAAACAGCAGACCTCAAGGAACAGGATTAAGTACCAAAGCTGTGATCCAAAGGAATGCAAGTCCTTCCCCTACTCCAGCTCACTGGAAGGAGGATGAGAAGTGGAGTGGAGATGGGGTGGAGGCCTAGGACTGCATAACACTCAGCCCTGGAGATCTGATCTGGGAGCACAAACCTACATTACATGATGTTCTGGAGATTAGTGGGGTTAGAAAGCTAAGACAGGCAAAATACTTGGATTTCAGGCACTTGTGGAAAGGCAGGAAGTCTGAGAGACTTCCTAAGAGTGAGAGGGCTGCTAAAGGGGCAAGGATTGCACAGAGCTTGCTACTCAGGAGAAAGAACAGGCGGACAAAACTGTCTGAGTGCACCATGCCCAGCAGGTATGGAAATTTCAGGAGCTTCAGACGCTCCATCCCCCTGGCTGGATATGCAGCTGCAGCTACGAGGACCCCACCACAATACACAGCCGGGTGTGCCTTCGTCCCAGCCAGTAAGAGCTCACAAACTGGCTGCCCCCACTATTACTCCAGGCCAGCCAGAGGGCGGCCCCACCTAGAACAGCTACAAGTGGAAACCATAGAGGCTTCTCCCTCAATGCTCGGCCCACTGGCTCTGACAGTTGAGGCAGGCACTGAAGCCAGGAAGCAGAACAGAGCTTTTTGCTCTCAACAGGCACGAGCAATGCTCGCATGCAACCCCCACCATCACTCCCAGGGCGGAGAAGCTCCAGAGAATAGGGCTTATAGCCACTAGAGGGTGCCACACACAATTATGAAACATCAAAGGAAACTGATACAAACCAAAATCTCACAAAGACCGGAAAGATGGCCAAGTGAAACTGAACTCATCAATCTTCCTGAAAGAGATTTCAAAATAAAAATCAAACATTCTCATGGAACAAGAGAAAAATATTCAAGAACTCAGGGAGGGATTCAGGAATGAGATATAAACATTAAAGAATTCACTATTTGAAGTGAAACATAAGATGGAAGTATACAAAATCAGATTAGAAGAAGTAGAGGAGATGGTAAATGAAACAGAAATTAGATAAGAAGAATACAAAGAACTGCAGCACAGAGGGGAAAAAAGGATGTCTAGGAATAAAAGAATATTGAGAGAACTGTGTGACCAATCCAAACAAGACAATATTTGCATTATAGGGGTAACAGAAGAAGAGAGAGAAAAAGGAATAGAAAGTGTCTTGGAGGAGGAAATTCCTGAAAACTTCCCCAATCTTGAGAAGGAGATAGTCTCTCAGACTATGGAGGTGCATAGATCTCCCAACACAAGGGACCCAAGGAGGACAACACCAAGGCATATAATAATTAAAATGACAAAGACCAAGGATAAGGACAGACTATTAAAAGCAGCCAGAGAGAGAAATTAGATTACAAAGGACAGCCCATCAGGCTATCATCAGACTTCTCAAAAGAAACCTTACAGGCCAGAAGGGAGTGGCATGATGTATTTAATGCAATGAAGCAGAAGGGCCTGGAAACAAGAATATTCTACCCAGCAAGATTATCATTTAAATTTGAAGGAGGGATTAAACAATTTCCAGATAAGTAAAAGCTGAGAGAATTTACCTCCCACAAACTGTCTCAACAGTGTATTTTGGAGGGACTGCTATAGATGGAAGTGTTCCAAAGGCTAAATAGCTGTCAAAAGAGGTAATAAAACCACAGTAAAGAAAGTAGAACAATTAATTACTAAGCAAATGCAAAATTAAATCAACTACCCCTGAAGTCAATCAAGGGATACACAAAGATTACAGAATATGATACCTAATATATAAAGAATGGAGGAGGAAGAAAAAGGAGGGGAAAAAAAAAAGAACCTTTACATAGTGTTTGTAACAGCATACTAAGTGAGGTAAGTTAGACTGTTAGACAGTAAAGAAAAAAGCCTGCAATGACAAGTACATACCTATCAATAATCACCTTAAATGTAAATGGTCTGAATGCACCAATCAAAAGACAGAGTCACTAAATGAATAAAAAAATGAAGACCCGTCTATATGCTGCCTACAAGAGGCTCACTTCAAACCCAAAGACATACACAGACTAAAAGTGAAGGGATGGAAAAAGATATTTCATGCACCTAATAGGGAGAAAAAAGCATGAGTTGCAGTACTTGTATCAGACAAAATAGACTTCAAAACACTCCTAAGAAAAGATCAACCAGATAGAAAATAAGTAAGGAGATGGAGGCACTGAACAACACATTAGAACAGATGGACCTAACAGACATCTACAGAACTCTACACCCAAAAGCAGCAGGATACACATTCTTCTCAAGTGCACATGGAACATTTTCAAGAATAGATCATATACTAGGCCACAAAAAGAGCCTCAGTAAATTCAAAAAGGTTGAAATAGTGCCAACCAGCCTCTCAGACCATTAAGGTATAAAACTAGAAATAAGTTAGGCAAAGAAAAAAAAGCCCACAAACACATGGGGCTTAACAACATGCTCCTAAATAATCAATGGATCAATGACCAAATAAAAAGAGATCAAGCAATATATGGAGACAAATGACAACAATGATTCAACACTGCAAAACCTGTGGGACACAGTGAAGGTTGTGCTAAGAGGGAAGCATATTGCAATACAGGCCTACTCCAGAAAAGAAGAAAAACCCCATATGAACAGTCTAAACTCACAATTAATGAAACTAAAAAAAGAAGAACAAATGAGATCCAAAGTCAGTAGAAGGAGGGACATAATAAAAATTAGAGCAGAAATAAATAAAATCAAGAAGAATAAAACAACAGAAAGAATCAATGAATGAAGGAGCTGATTCTTTGAGAAAATAAACAATATAGATAAACCCCTAGCCAAATTTATGAAGAAAAAAAGAGAGTCTACACACATAAACAGAATCAGAAATGAGAAAGGAAAAATCACTATGGACACTGCAGAAACACAAAGAATTATTAGAGAATACTATGAAAAATTTTCTGCTAACAAACTGGGTAACATAGAAGAAATAGACAACTTTTTAGAAAAATAAAACCTTCCAAGGCTGACCCAGGAAGGAACAGGAAATCTAAACAGGCCAATTACCAGTAATGAAATTGAATTGTTCATCAAAAACTACCAAAGAACAAAATTATCAGGGAAATGCAAAACAAAACCACAATGAGATATCACCTCATACCAGTTAGGATGGCCAATATCGAAAAGACTAGGAACAACAAATGCTGGGGAGGATGCAGAGAAGGGGGAATCCTCATACGCTGCTGGTGGGGATGTAACCTAGTTCAACCACTGTGGATGGCAATATGGAGGTTCCTCAAAAAACTAAAAATAGAAATACTATTTAACCCAGGAATTCCACTCCAAGGAATTTACCCAAAGAACACAAGTTCTCAGATTCAAAAAGACATACACACACCTATGTTTATTGCATCATTATTTACAGTAGCCAATATATGGAAGCAACCTAACTGTCCATCAGTAGATGAATGGGTAAACAAGATGTGGTATATATACACCATGGAATACTATTCAACCATGAGAAAGAAACATATCCTACCATTTGCAACAACATGGATGGAGCTAGAGGGTGTTACACTTAGTGAAATAAGAAGAAAAAATGGAGGTAGAGGGTGTTATGTTCAGTGAAATAAGAAGAGAAAGAAAAAATAAGAAAATATGCTCAGAGAAAGAAAAGTAGCACAGAGAAGACAAGTAGTGATTCTGTGGCATCTTACTACACTGATGGACAGTGACTGCAATGGGGTACAGGGAGTACTTAATAATATGGGTGAATGTAGTAACCACAGTATTTTTCATGGAACCTTCATAAGTGTTTATATCAATGATACCTTTTAAAAAAAGGGTAAGGAGGAGCTTGGAGTTATAGTAATTGAGTTTCCCCTTCACATGGATGAAAACATCAAGAGTGGTAAAGAATATCCAGTGTAACAATGAAAAAAAATTTTTAATTTAAGTCAAATAGAAATAAAAATATTCCTTATCAAAAGTTACAAGATGAAGCTAAAGTGATTGTCAAAGAAATTTATAACCTAAACATATATTCTAAAGAAAAAAATTAATCAACATTCAGCTGAACATGCTAGGAAAAACAAATGCAAAATATCCAAAGTAGATGGAAAAAAAATGATGCTAGAGCAGAAATTCATGATAGATAAAAAGCAAGGTAAAGAGGGTATTTATGCTCAGTGAAATAAGCCAGGCGGAGAAAGAGAAGTACCAAATGACTTCACTCATCTGTGGAGTATAAGAACAAAGAAAAAACTGAAGGGACAAAACAGCAGCAGAATCACAGAACCCAAGAATGGACTAACAGTTACCAAAGGGAAAGGGACTGGGGAGAATGGGTGGGAAGGGAGAGAGAAGGCGGGGCGAGAAGAAAGGGGGTCTAACAATCAGCATGTATAATGCGGGAGAGGGCATGGGGAGGGCTGTGCAACACAGAGAAGACAAGTAGTGATTTTACAGCATCTCACTACGCTGATGGACAGTGACTAATGGGGTATGTTGGGGGGGACTTAGTGAAGGGGGGAGTCTAGTAAACATAATGTTCCTCATGTAATTGTAGATTAATGATACCAAAATAAAAGCAAATAAATAAATAAAAGAAGGTGAAGACTTCAGAATGTAAGTTCCACTGGAATACAAGCTGCTTGGCATCATGGACTTTCATCAATTCTCCTCAGTGATGAATCTGTAGACCCTAGTGCAGTGCCTAGTTCATTCATTGTAGATGCAGATAAATGTTTGCTGAAAGGGGAAAAAAACCTCTCAAAGTCCACTTCTTTGAAAGACACAGAAATTCTCTTTAAGTTATTACATGAGTTCACAAATATTATGAATCCCTTTATGCCACTATACTTGAAAACAGACAAAATACACAATTTCTTGGAAATGTAATTTAGTATAAACATGTAGATAACATCTGAATGTTCAAGTAACATAAAAATGTTCAGGAGACCTAGATGACTTTGTAATAGATACTCCCTATTATATAAAACACTATTTTAGAAAGCAGAAAATAAGGGAAAGCTTTAGTTTTATGGGGTGAGCTAGTTTTATTTATTTTTTGGTATCATTAATATACAATTACACATTATGGTTACTAGACTCTTCCTATTATCGTCACCACCACATACACCATTACAGTCACTGTCCGTCAGCATAGTAAGATGCTATAGAATCACTACTTGTCTTCTCTGTGCTATACTGCCTTCCCCATGCCCCCCCCCCGCTATATTATGTGTGCTAATAATAATGCCCCTTATTCCCCTTCTCCCTCCCTTCCCACCCATTCTCCCCAGTCCCTTTTCCTTTGGCAACTGTTAGTCCATTCTTGGGTTCTGTGAGTCTGCTGCTGTTTTGTTCCTTCAGTTTTTGCTTTGTTCTTATGCTCCACAGATGAGTGAAATCATTTGGTACTTGTCTTTCTCCACCTGGCTTATTTCACTGAGCATAATACTCTCTAGCTCCATCCATGTTGTTGCAAATGGTAGGATTTGTTTTCTTCTTATGGCTGAACAATATTCCATTGTGTATATGTACCATATCTTCTTTATCCATTCATCTACTGATGGACACTTAGGTTGCTTCCATTTCTTGGCTATTGTAAATAGTGCTGTGATAAACAAAGGAGTGCCTATGTCTTTTTCAAACTGGGCTCCCGCATTCTTAGGGTAAATTCCTAGAAGTGGAATTCCCACCAGCAGTGTAGGAGGGTTCCCCTTTCTCTGCATCCTCGCCAGCATTTGTTGTTCCTAGTCTTTTCTATGTTAGCCATCCTAACTGGCGTGAAGTGCTATCTCATTGTGGTTTTCATTTGCATTTCCCTGATAATTAGTGATGTGGACCATCTTTTCATGTGCCTCTTGGCCATCACAATTCTTTGGAGAATTGTCTGTTCATATTCTCCACCCATTTTTTAATAGGGTTATTTGCTTTTTGGGTATTGAGGCATATGAGTTCTTTATATATTTTGAATGTTAACCCCTTGTCGGATATGTCATTTACAAATATATTCTCCCATACTGTAGGATGCCTTTTTGTTCTGATAGTGTTGTTTGCTGTACAGAAGCTTTTTAGTTTGATGTAGTCCCATTTGTTCACTTTTTATTTTGTTTCCCTTGCCCAGTGAAATGCGTTCAGGAAAAAGTTGCCTATGTTTATTATAGTCAAGAGATTTTTGCCTATGTTTTCTTCTAAGAGTGTTATTGTTTCATGACTTACATTCAGGTCTTTAATCCATTCTGAGTTTACTTTTGTGTATGGGGTTAGACAGTAATCCAGTTTCATTCTCTTACATGTAACTTTCCAGTTTTGCCAACACCAGCTGTGGAAGAGGCTGTCATTTCCCCATTGTATATCCATGGCTCCTTTATTGTATATTAACTGACCATATATGCTTGGGTTAATATCTGGACTCTCTATTCTGTTCTACTGGTCTATGCGTCTGTTCTTATGCCAGTACCAAACTGTCTTGATTACTGTGGCTTTGTAGTAGAACTTGAAGTCAGGGAGCGTAATTCACCCTACATTGTTCTTCCATCTCAGGATTGCTTTGGCTATTCAGGGTCTTTTGTGGTTCCATCTGAATTTTAAAACTATTTCCTCTAGTTCACTGAAGAATGCTGTTGGTATTTTGATAGGGATTGCACTGAATCTGTAGATTGCTTTAGGCAGAATGGCCATTTTAACAATATTAATTCTTTCTATCCATGAGCATGGGATGTGTTTCTATTTGTTGGTATCTTCTTTAATTTCTCTCATGAGTGTCTTGTAGTTTTCAGAGTATAGGTCTTTCACTTCCTTGGTTAGGTTTATTCCTAGGTATTTTATTCTTTTTGATGCAATTGTGAATGGAATTGTTTTTCTGATTTCTCTTTCTGCTAGTTCATCGTTAGTGTATAGGAATGTAAGAGATTTCTGTGTGTTAATTTTTTATCCTGGAAATTTGCTGAATTCAGATATTAGATTTAGTAGTTTTGGAGTGGATTCTGCAGGATTTTTTATGTACAATATCATGTCATCTCCAAATAGTGACAGTTTAACTTCTTCCTTGCCAATCTGGATGCCTTTTATTTGTGTTGTCTGATTGTCGTGGTGAGGACCTCCAGAACTATGTTAAATAAAAGTGGGGAGAGAGAGCATCCTTGTCTTGTTCCCAATCTTAGGGGGTGGGTTAGTTTCATCTTCTTTGATTATTTTTATGTTAAATTATGGTAAAATACAAATAAAATTTACTACCCTTACCATTTTTAATTGTACAGTGCTGTCACATTATGCATATTCACATTGTTATGCTACCATCACCATCCATCCATAAAACTTTTCATCCTGCAAAACTGAAACTCTGTACCCATTAAACAGTTATTCCCATTATATACTTCCTACACCCCCTAGCATTATTCTACTTTCTGTCTCTGAGTACTCTAGTTATCACATATAATTAGAATCATAGTTTTACTTTTGTGATTGGCTTAATTCATTTAGCATATCTTCAGTGTTCTTGCATATTGCAGCATGTGTCAGTTTCCTTCCTTTTAAAGTCTGAATAATATTCCATTGAATGTATGTATGTGTGTGTGTGTGTATGAACACAGATGTACAAACAGGAGTTGGACAGCCAACTCCCTGCTTTTAATTCTTTTGGGTATATACCAAGACGTGGAATTGCCAGATCATACAATAATTTGTTTAATTTTTTCAGAAATTGCAGTATTGTTTTGTGTAGTGGCTGCTTCACTTAACATTCCTACCAACCATGCTCAAGGGGATTGTCTAGTTTTGATGTTAAGATTATTCTAGCCCTATAAATCTAAAATATTCCCTTACCTAGACATGCAGTATGTTATAATTTTATTTAGGTATTTGCATCTACATCCAAGTATAAAACTGACTGACCCATATTAGAAACCTAAATAATCCAAAATACAAAGAAAAATTTGTATGTCATAATCAAATGGCATATCCCCAAAATACAAGATTTTTTTTTAATTCACAAAACAATGTAATCCAATGTAAGGACAGAGTAAAATTTTTTTAAATGATCATTACAACAGATAGAAGCAAGACACATAATTCAGCACCCATTTATTATTAAAAAAGAAAAAAGCAAATTAAAATTTGGTTTATGTATTTATCATCCTTATCCTGCCTTTTTCTTCTTGTTTTACCAGAAAAAAATAGCAGAATGTTTAACAGGAGGCACAAACAGTAGGCATTCTGTTTTCTTATTCCTACCTTTCAAGGGAAGGTTTCTAATAATTCACCATTTAACAATATTCACTTAAAATTTTTAATCAATAATCTTTATTAGCTTATGGGTATTTACATCTACTCCTACTTTGGCAAGGGTATTTTTTGTCTTTTGTAGTTCTAACTTTTGTCAACCTTAAATACAATTGCCAGTTATTTTATCAGAAAAACAGATTTATTTAGGAATAGCAGAGGAATTGCAATTTGGGACAATCAAACTATGGAAAACCACAGGCAAGTCCAAAGAGACAAAAGGAAGGTAGGCTTTTATAGACTTTAGGAGCAAACTAAGTTGATTTGAACAGAAGTTCATTAGAGAAGAACAAGAGTTTGAGGTCGTGGCAGTTTCTCATTGGCTGTAAGTGGTGATCAGTTCTTTGTTGTGGAAGAAGGGGAGATCCTCCTTCTTCCTGCTGGTTATGAAGGCTGCAAGGAGTGGTACATGAGAGAGAGCATCCCATCAGGGCTTCCTGACTCCATTTTAAATGAAGTTTCCTTGACTCATTTTCACACTTTCTATACTTTCTTGCTTTTACACTGAAAACCCAAGAATTAACAAATCGAAATTATAAGAATAGGAGAATTCAGCAAGTTTGCAGATAAAAGATCAATATATAAAAACCAATAGTGTCCAAATCCTGGTTTCTAAATACAACTATTCAGTAACAGAAACCAGAGCTCCTTGTAGAACTGTCTAATTCTAGGGGTGGGGCAAGGAAAACATAAGATAAGCCTGGAGCTTCTTATAATACCAGATACTAAAGAAGTACTTAAAAAAGAAATGAGTCAAATCAGAGGAACACAGAACCAACCTGACAGAGCTCCCAATGGCCAAAGCTCAATTAATTTAAACAAAAAAAGTAATGTAATTTTAAAAAATCCAATGTAATTGGATTATTTATCACCAAAGTGTATAAATATATATACATGTATAAAATATGTATAAAATATATACATATATATGAGCACATACTAATATAAAAATTATTTAATAAATAAATAAATACCAAAAACAGATATATATTCCTTATAAAAGAATTCTGAATTATTTATGTATTCTCCAACCCTCCAGGAAATAGAGCTCAATTCCTGCCCCTCCCCAACTATAGGATGGGCTATACTTAGTGCCTCACCTTTAAAAACAGAAAAGAGAAAGAGAAAAATATTAATAACTTTATAGCAGAGAAACCTGGCAAACATTACCTTAACCAAAGGATTATGGTTAACATCATCAGTGATGCTATGCAGATATCATGGTATGATAGATCATGTGGTATGATGGTGTGATGGGAAGAGTACTTTACCTCTGTGATATCTTTTAAAAAATCTATAACCCAGTATAATCAAAAGAAAAACATCAGATTGAGGGACATTCTACAGGATACCTGGCCAGGACTCCTCATGTCAAGGTCATGAAAAACAAGGAGAGACTGAGAAACTGTCATAGATCAGAGGAGACTGGAAAGACATGATAGCTAAATACAACGTGGTACCCTGGAACAGAAAGAGGGCATTAATGGAAAAACTGATGAAATCCATGCAAACTTTGAATTTGGTTACTCATACCAATGTCAGTTTCTCAGTTTTGACAAATGCACCATGGTAATGTAAAATGTTAACAATAGAAGAAACTCTGTGAGGAACTTGGAAGAACTCTCTACAATTTTTCTGTAAATCTTACCATTATTTCAAAATTAGGTCTATTTTTAAAAATCAATAATGTTCTTATGTTCTAGTAATAACCAATTGAAAAATGCAATTTCAAAATTGTCTAACAAAAGACATGCAAAACTTTCACAGAAAAAAATTACTAAACTCATGTATATGCAAAATCTAAATAAAAGAAATACCACTGTATCACAGGAAGACAGCACATTTTAAAGATAACATTTAATCTTTAAATTAATGTATACGCTCAATACAATATTTTGAATGTTAATATAAATTCACTAATTTTAATATAAATATTTTATATGAAAAATAAAGTTTGTAAGAATCATGGGATTGTTTTATATCTTTACAAATCTCTTTTAGTATCTATCTTAATAGAATACAGAGGGAATCTCCTATTTGCTTCTGCCTTTAATTTGCTTTGATATCAGAAAACCATGTAACCTCCACAAACCTCCTCTAAACCCTAAGAGAATGAGACCAAAAAGGCAAATACCCTAGTACTACTATGAAAACAATTTTGACCTTGCAGACCCACGAAGAGTCCTGGGACCATACTTTGGTAACCACTATTTTGCAGGAACAATGTGTCATCCCCCTTAACCTCAAGCCCTCATTTTTTTCTTATTTACATTTTAATATGAAAATTTTCAAACCCAAAAAGTTAAAAGAATCTTATAATAAATACCTATATATCCACTACCTAAATTCTACAATTAACATTTTACTATACTTTTGTCACACATCTAGCCATCCCTCTATCCATTAATACATCCTTCTTCCTCTTAATTTTTTAAAACTCATTTTAGAGTAAGTTGCAGATACCAGTATACTTCCCCCCAAATGCTTTAGCATGTATACCATTACTTGGAGTTTAGTATATTTTTCCGTTCTTTTAATAAAAATTTATATAAAACTTGTATACAATGAAATGCACACCATTTCAGTACATAATTTGGTGATTCAGACATCTGTGCAACCGAAACCTCTCTCAAGATACAGAACATGACTCACCTCTAGAAAGTTCCCTCATACCCTTCTCCATAAATCCCTCACCTCTCCATAGCCCCCAAGAAGCAATAACTGTTCTGATCTTTTCCTACCTATATCATCTTTGCCTTTTCCAGAACCAGTCATATAAATGGACTCATACAATATGTACTCTTTTATGTAAGGCTTCTCTCACTCAATATAATGTTTTTTAGAGTCACTCATACTATTTTTTAAAAAGGATTTAAAATTAATTTACTTACCATGAAAATGACTATCAAGATGAGACAGATGCCCACTATGATAAGGAAAGGAATTAAGTAGTATTCCAAAGGAAGACTAAATTCTGGAACTAAAATAATGTGGCCCCTGGAAGAAAAAAATATTAATAATTGAGAAATATTAAGCATTATCAAATTATGATGTTAACTAAAACAAAGAGAAAATATTTTTTAAACAGGCATTTAGACATTATAATTCAATCTACTAGACATACCTCATTTTCTAATATATGCCTGCCAATAATTCAAGGACTGCTTTTTCCTCTTCAAGTCTGTTTAACATATTTGCCAAAATACCTTGCCTACATGTATAACTAAAAGAAGTTTTACACTGGGTAGAGCAAATCAGCCAATCAATACTTACTGTGTCCATCCTGGAAAGGTCTTATTTACTGAATTTAATAACCTGGGCAAAAGTCTGCATATTTTACATATAAAATTAGCATTTAAAAAAAATTCAGTATCTTGGGTAATATGTCAACAAGAACTCCCACCCCAACCAAATTACTGTTCATCAGTTCCTCTTATGGAAAAATCCAAGCCACTACTGATGAAAATATACTCCCTCCACCCTATATGCTTTACAGGAACTTTTTGTTCCAGCTACAATTGACAAGCCCCTGTACTCTACATTCATCTATGAGACAGGAACAGAAAACTGATAAAGGGATTTACAAGAGTTGTAGCTTCCTCTTTGTCTCCACTGTCTCCTTTGCTTGACTGAAAAAAACTACAAAAATGTTGTATATTATGGGGGCAGGGGTGGAGAATGTATACATCATATTCCCTTTAACCATGTTTTTAGTTACAGTGATATAACTATTACAAAAATCAAAAGGGACTCATGAATGAAACTGTGATCAAAATAAGCACACTATTTGCATTGTGTGAGCAAATTTTTGATGGCAGAAAAATCTTGCATTAAAAAATATCCTCAAGATGCCCTCTCAAAAAAAAAAAAGTCAACCAGGCTATGCAATGGTTCGATTTCACCATTTATCAAGATGATAAAATCATCAGTTTATTAACTATACCTAAATTCAATTTTTTTTAGGTAGTGCAGATTAGTACTGTTATAAGCAACAGTACTAGAAAATAACACAAATGTGTTATCCATGTTATCTGCACATGTAAAAATTCAGTTCTTATGAAATGCAGATTACTATTAAAGAATGTATAAGTAAACAAACAAACAAAAATATCCTCAGTCTAGGAAAAAGGTCTACATAATGATCAATAATATGACGGATTTCTCCATTGCACTCCTTGCTATTCAGTTAGTACGGTGCCAGTAACATGACTTTGTTATCCACACTGCGTGATTTTTAGGTAGTGAAACCAGGTACCTCATTACACAGGGTTAAATGTAACAGGGAATTCTTTTTATAAATTCTCAATATAAAAAAATAAAAATAGATGATTCCTTCCCTCATACAGAGATGCTTTAGGACATACAGTACTTAAGAAAAATAACATGAAAGCAAATTATCTTTAGTTCAAAGTTATTTTTAATAATCTTCAATGTTATTATATACTCACATCTAAGGAGCTCTGTCAAGCTTCACACGAAACAAAAACAAAACAAAAATACTAGGAATTTCCCAATAATTTATTTTCCCAAAACTGCTAAGATTGATAGAATAAAAGGAAGATTTTTACTTCAATTGATTTCCAGCAGAATAGGCGATGACAAAGATTTACATGCATTTTTGTAGCTTCACAAAAAATACTGAAGTGAGTGATACATGATCAGTGTAAAGGAGAAAAGCAACAGGCCTGGGCTGCTCTATTTGATACTATCTCTTCCAGCATGAAGCCAGGGCTGTAAATAATGTCCCTGTTCTTGGCACAAGCCCTCTGAAACTGCCCTGAGCCAGGACTGAGATACAGTAGCAGAGGTACCACTTTTAAGCAGAAGAGCCTTTCCACATGACGCTGATTCTCTGCATCTTCCCTACCCAAATCCCACCTATAAACTAACACTGCTAGGGTTTAGAAGCCAGATGACTGCATATCCTAAATTCAATCCTTTTTAGTATCTAAACATCTCAGCAATCGCAAAGCTTCCATCTCTCTTTTTAGGATGAGATAAATAAATACTGTCCTATGAGACAAACTTCAGGTTACTCAGAAATTAACAGAACTGTCAGGTGAGAAGAAGTCAACTAAAAGAGCAAAGCAGGAGGACCTGGTGAACTAGAAATTGAGAGACTTTCTGAAAACATCCTATGTGTTTGTAATCACAGAAATAGAATAAATTTCAGAATTTTCTAGTAAGCACTGTGTTAGGATTCATAGTCCTAGATTCTGAATCTAATGTTCTATATGTCCTATTACTGCTTGCCTGCTATATTTCAACCCATTTTAGTTTGCTATCAAGTACAATAAAACACTCATGCACTCACTGCAGATATATGTAATTTGTTTGATTAGAATGCTGCCTCAAATCTTATTTGGAATGCTACTTAACTTTTAAAAATCTGAAAAATTTTCAATTCCACAATATTTCTGTCCTCAAGAGTTGGAATAAGGGATTTTGTGGACTTGTATTAACATGGAAGGGTTCTAAATATTAAGTAAATAAACCATGTTATAAAGTATTATATAGTGTATAGCTCTATTTTATGAGCACATTATCACCATCATTGTGAGTACTACATATGGGGAAAACATTGAAAGCTATTTCTAAAATAGTAGCTGCTGTTAGAGAATTACATCATAAGGACTGTCACTTAAATGATTTGTATTTTTGAATTTTTCCACATTTTACAGCATGTATGTTTTATTTTTAATTTAAAAGGTATCATTTTATAATTAAAAAGAAAAATTTATCTTTAAAATACATATGAAAATATACACATTATTGCTTAATGTGGAAACTATATCAAGGTATAAGTATTATTTCTCCCCCTCTATTAACTACATGAACATGGTTGACAAAACAACATATTGCATAACTATTTTTAATACAACATCCAAACTCCCTAGCTTAATAAAGATGTCTGAGCATTTAACATGTGAATAGTATTTTAAATATCAAAACCAAATTGGGAAAATGACAAAACAAAAAGAAGGGGTGGGAGAAAGGGGAGGGCTGTACAACACAGAGAAGACAAGTAGTGATTCTACAACATTTTGCTACGCTGATGGACAGTGACTGTAAAAGGGTATATAAGGGGCACCTGGTATAGGGGAGAGCCTAGTAAACAAAATATTCATCATGTAAGTGTAGATTGATGATAAAAAAAAAAAAGCAGTTCCTGTGTGGTGACCTCCAATGAGTTCTACACAATGATATAAAGGGCATATAAAAGTGTAGGCAAAGGGTCTGTTTGTGTTTATACAGAGGATCAAAGCCTAATTTGGCTATCCCAAAAATGAACTAAGATACGATATGAAAAAGAACTTCCAACATCAGCACTCTCGGGAAGACTCATGCCAGAAGATGATCATCAAAAAACCCCAACAAAGATCCACACACTGCTACAGATGTAGATGCACTCATCCCACCGGTTCCTGGACTTGCCATTGGAATGAAGAAGGAGATATCTAAGCTGACCTGTGCATACAGTAAAACAACAAATTTGACTGGATCTATACTGTTGGAACTCAACCAAGAATTAGGAGAAGTGCAAATTGTAGCGCTCCAAAATCTTACAACTACAGACTATTTACTGTTAAAAGAACATATGGGATGTGAACAGTCCCCAGGAATGGGTTGTTTTAATTTGTCTGATTTCTCTCAGACTGTTCAAGCTCAGTTGGACAATATCCACCATATCATAGATAAGTTTTCACAAATGCCTAAGATGCCTAACTGGTTTTCTCGGTTCCACTAGAGATAGCTGGTAATTACAGGTATGCTTTGGTTATGTAACTGTACTCCTATTATGTTAATGTGTGTGTGCAATTTAATTAGTAGTTTAAAACCTATACATGCTGAAGTTACTCTACAATAAGATATGTCAAAGAAATAATCAATCTTCCCAGGTTTTCTTCCACCTGCTACTTCTATAGCTTTTCTTCTTCCTTCCTAATTACAACCCTTAAATAGAATTCGTGCCACATATCGAATTTACCGAGTATCATAATTCTTCCTAGTGGTAAAGATACCTCAAGACAAATGCTGGGCATAGAAGCCACAGGGCATAAATCTGCAAAGAAGTAAAAAGCTGACCTTTTCAAACAATAAGGCTTCTCTCTCACTTACCAACTTAACATTTCCCTGTATGGCCCCGGAAGATGACTGGTTAGCCAGAGACGGGTAAGATTCCTCAAGGGAGGAACAACCTAAGACAGGCACAGTCACAGGGGGGCCATCAGGTGAGAAATTGGAGATCAACAGAGGTGAGGCTTAGAACCTCCCCACCCCCTGTTCTGAGAGAAATCTTCTGCATACGTGGATGTTTTATTGCCCTTGTCTAGCTTGGATTAACACATAGTCTACAGGCACACACCTGATCATCTACATTTGCTCTCTTACAACACTAAACTATGTTTTCTAGCTTTATCTTGTATCTACCTACCACTTCAGCATTTTATTAAAAATAATAATAATAAAGAGAGAAATATGGTATCCACATATAAATCAAGTATAAAAATCAAATGAATATTCATATTTGAACTGACTATTTATAGTTCATAATGCATGAGCAAAACCAAAAGCTTCTGTGATGACTGCCCTGGTAATGTTCACCATGTAACTTATTCACTATGTAAGAATTTGTACTCCATGTAAGAACTTGTTCGTTATGCCTCAGAAGATTGGAGACTTACGAAAATTAGGCTTTGGGTAGATTAAGAATTGTGCATTGAGCATTGACCCCCCTATACAGAATTTTATTGTTGTTAACAACCATAAATATGAGAGATGCCCTCACAAAAAAAAAAAAAAAAAAAAAAAAAATATATATATATATATATATATATATATATATATATATATATATATACACACTTCCAATTGTAAAATAAATAAGTAACCAGGATGTAATGTATAGCATAAGGAATATAGTCAAAATATTGTAACAACTTGTTATGGTGATAGCTGGTACCTAGAATTATCATGTATATAAATGTTCAATCACTGTGTTGTACACCTGAAACTAATGTAATACTGTGTGTCAACTACCCTTCAATAAAAAATAATTATCTAAAAAAAAAAAAAACAAAAAAAAACAGAGATCAGAGTGATGTAGCAAAAGCCAAGGAATGCCAAATACTACCAGGAAACTACCAGCTGCTGAGGAGAAGCATGGAACAGATTTTCTTTCAGAGCCCTCAGAAGGAACCAAGCCTGCTGACACCTTGATCTCCAACCTCTAGCATCCAGAACTGTGAGACAATAAATTTTTGTGGTTTAAATCACCAAGTCTGTAGTACTTTGTTGAGGCATCCCTAAGAAACTAATACAAGCACATAAATGGTATGGCTCCAGTGGCAGAGATGCAGAATATATATGGACCCAAAAAACATGGACTCCAACTTTCCAAGGCTGATCTAGTTACTGATGTCCAGATGTCCAACCTGTCAACAGCAGAACCAATGCTGAGCTCCCAGTATGGCACTATTACTCAAGGAGATCAACTGGCTACTTGGTGACAAGTTGACTACCTTGGGTCCTTTCATCCTGGAGGGGCCACTGGTCCATTCTCACAGTGATAGATAGCCATTTTGGGTATGGGTTTTCCCTTCCACTGACAGATCCTCAGCTAGCATTACTATATTGGGGCTTATGGAATGCCTGATCTACAGGCATAGAATCCTGTGTAACATAGTGTAAGTCTGGGGAAAGGAAATCCCAGGGCAAAATACCTCTAAAAACAAATCAGTTGAAAGAAGAAATAAAGTTTAAAATCCATTTATTGCTTAAAAAAAAAAAAGAAAAAGAAAACCTTTCCATCCTGTTTTCATTCATTTTTAAACTCAAACATTCCTGGCTTTCAGCCCCCTAAATAATTAGAATTGGATTTCATTTTTCCAGTTTCCTCTTTTGGCAAATATAAATGATAAGAAATAAGAATAATAACTTCTGGAAGGTTGTTGTGAGAATTAAATGGATAACAAATGTAAAAGTCTTGCTTTCATGAGTGCCTGGCACTTGCTAAATACTTAATAAAAAATATTACTTCCATTATTAATAATGTTGTTATCATTCTTCTTCTTAGTAAAAGCCTGTTCCTGCCCACTATGTTTGGAGATGTGTTTCATGGAAGCAGCTGTGAAGTGTAACTGCAGTGTTTTATGAGCATATTATCTCATCTGTATTAGGTAAGACAGCTATGCCTTAAGTTAGTTTTAGTTTATAAGTTACCTTGGTAATGAGGTTTGGAGAGAAATTCCATATACAAGTTTTTAATCCAAAATCAAACTTTTAAAATTTGAAAACAACCTTTTGTCTTTGTAAAGTTAGTCACTTAACACACTGTGTTTTGGATTCAATCTTTATAAAATAACGTTTCTTTTGAATAAAATACAAGTGTGTCACAATGAAAGTGTCATTATCAACATAAATCAGTTTTTAAATACCAATGGTTTGATTAAACTATAAAGTTTTGTTATCTTCCTAGCAACATGGATGCCTTAATCTCTATACACAGAGAAAAGAATATATGCAATACAGTAAGTCAAAGTCATAATTTAAGTACAACAGAGTTCATTCTAAAACATAACTCAGTTACATCTAATATTATGTAATTCTACCCTAATATAAAGAAGAGTTTTAAGCTGATTGTGTTTTATATTCATTACTTACCCTTTTTCATAGATGAATTCATCTTTCAGGGAATTAGCTGATGATTCCCCAATAAAGACAGATGGAATGTCAATTTTCTTCAGCACATCAACTACATAAAACAATAACAAAATTATATTTAAAAGCCCATACTTAGTGTATAATCAACTTCACTTTCTTCATAATAGCAGCAAATGAAACTGGAAATAATTACAATCAATTCAAATTGTCTATTGGTTGACTTTCCTGACTACAGATTATACCATCATCAAAGTGGTTGAGAACCATTACTACATTTACAATAACAAAAGCTTACATTTTGCATATGTACATTACTGTACTATACAGTCCTATGAGATTAAGATATAATTATTTTTAATATTTCCATTTTATTTATTCCTCTATAGCATATTAACTAGCAGAAAAGGGAGAAGAGGAAAAAATTTTAAGTTTTATTTCACACATAACTTAAATCCTATATGAAAAACTGAAAAAGTTTTTTTTACATACCATTCCCAGAGTGGTGTAAGCCAAAGAATGTAGGAAAAGACCACTTTACAACAGTCTGAAAAATGACAACATGCACCTATGGCATTCCAGAGTGAAGAGCTGATAGGAGTTGAGAAAGGGCATAGGCTAGGAAGGCTGGAGAAATTTCTACTTCCTCCTAAGCCTGGTGTTCATGGTAAATGAAGCTTTGGGTTTTGATTGGTGTCTTAGGAAATTTGACTTTTACACCTTTACTACAAAACCAAAATCAAATGCCAACAAAAAAAACTTTGTAAAAGTTACCCATTACTCAGGGAGATAAACAAAACAATACCCTTAATGTTATGATTAGAAAAAGCAGACTTATTTAGCTGTGAGTTAATTTTACAGAGTAGGCTTTAGAGAAAGGCCATTCTACTTTTTTTGGTATATTTTTCACAATAACTTTATTCTACAATTCTTTTAAAAAATTCATATTTATTATTTATTTAAAATGTGGGGGAATACAAGTAAGGAACAAAGAATACAACCATAATCTTTTCCACGCAACTGTCAAAGGTTTTATTTGAAGTAACAAACTTCTTTAAGTTTGGACAGATGCATACAATTACGTAAACACCACAACAATCAAGATATAGTGTTCTATCACACCCCCCACTGAAAATTCCATTGTGCCCCTTTATATAATCAACCCTCACCCCGAACCTTAGCAACCACTGATGAGTTTTTCTTTAATCTTTCATAAGACAGGTTTTATGGTTTTAAAGTCCTGTTATCCTAGGTAGAAGTACATTTTTTTCACTTCCAGATTGTTTTGTTTTATGCAAATATAATCATTCATTCTTACACTTTCTTTTTCTCTACCTCATGCACACATCATATAAGCCTGAGAAAGGCAGGAACCAAAATGGTTAATAAAGGAATGTTTAATCACTATTTTTATATCAATGGGATAAATGAAATTTTATTTTTTTTATCAGTGGGATCATACAATAATGGAAAAAAGTTTAAGCTGTTTTTTCACTCAATGATATACCTCAGATATTCTGTCATGTCAATAAACATTCACACCTAGTCATTTTTAATAGTTGCATCTGTACTATTATGTAATAGTTATGTAATCATATGTATTTTGGGGAGATATTTCTATCTTGCTAGGAGAACTTTCTCTATCACATATTAGTTTAAAATTTATTTGATAATTAAAAACTGGAATTACATACATATCCTGTGTAAAATATTTTACTGTTTCATGAAGAATCTCTAAAAAACTCAAAAAGGAAATTTTGTCTTCTAACTACTGGCTTATAGTTATGGGAAGTAAAATAACTTCTCTGTGTAAGATAACTAAAGAGATATAAAAACTCACTTTAGTCAGAAAATTAAGAAGAGGGAAAATGATGTATGCAAATACAAATAGCCATCTTGGAGACTTTACAATATTATTTACTACTGAAAACACAGCCAAACATGTTCTAGGTTTAGGTTCACAAAATATTTATAAAAATTAAGTTTTAATTCCGATCCACAAAAAGAACTCTAAGAAGTATACATTGCCAAAGAATATTATCATGATATGATATATGATACAATGGGTAGCCCCAACCTCTCCAGATTCATTGCCTGGCCAATAGCTCCACTTGATTGCTTAATAGATGTTTCAAACTTAATGTTTCTCAAGCAGAATTCTTAATGTCCCTTTTCCCTCAAACAGCCCTACTCCAGTTTTTCTCATCTCTGTAAACAGCATGACTCTTCACCTAATTTCTCAAACAAAACATCATGGAGTTATTTCTGACTCTTCTCATTCCTTTAGTCCTACTTCAAATCCTATCGATCCGTATCCATAACTCTATCACTCGTCATCACAGCCACTGCTAATATGCAAAACCACTATCACTTCTTGCCTGGCTGTGTAGCAGCGCTTTAACTGGACTCTCTGTGGGAACTCTTGCCCATCTTCCACCTTCAATCTATTCTCCAAAGAATAGCCAAAGTGACCCTTTTAAAATGTCAGATCACGTCACACCTCTCCTTAAAATTTAATGGAGAGCAAAGGTCCACCTTTCTGTAAGACTCAACATGATCTGGCACCTGGCTCCCTCTCTAACTCCATTCCCTGATACTCTCTCTCTCCCTTATTCACTCTACTCCAGACACTGTGGCTTTGCCTTGAAAACACCAAGTATGCTCTCTCTCTGAGCCTTTGTATTGGCTTGCTGTTCCTTTTCCGTGGAACACTCCTTCAGAAATATGCCTAGCTTAGCCTGTCACTTTAGACCAACACTAAATGTCAAGGCCTCATAAAAGCTTTCTCTGACCATCCTATCTAACATAGCGACCCTTGTCTCATCACTGCCACTCTACATCCCTTTAGCCTGACATGATTTTCTTCATGGTGCTTATGGCTACTTGACATATAGCATACCTCTTTGATTCAGTGTTCATTTCCTCTCTCCTATCCTAGAATGCAATAATAATAATAACAGCAGCAACAATGATAATAATAATAGCTAAATAACCATTATATGATTACTAAGAACCAGGCAGTCTTTGAGAGAGGATTAAAGATGGCAGCATGAGAGGTGAGACAGAGAACTCCTCCTAAAACCACATATAATATGAAAATACAATTAACACATCTAATCCTGAAAGAGCAACAGGAAAGAAGACTGCCCAGACTGCATACACCTGGAGAAAAGAACAGACTCATGGAACAGGGTAACATACCAAAGCCGTGACCTGGCAGGACCCAAGCCCTTCCCCCACCCCAGCTCACCAGTGGGAGGAAGAGAAATGGAGCAGGGAGTGAGTGGAGGCCTGAACACCTAGTTCTGGAGATCTGCTCTGGGAGCACAAATCTACATTGTGTGGTGCTTTGGTGATTAGTGGGGTTGGAAAGCTAAGACAGGCAGAATACCTGGAGAGACTGACATTCCAGCTGCCAGTGGAAAACAGTGATCCATATCTGGGTGCTCTGGGACAAAAGAAAAGTGGGCAGTCTGAGAGACTTCCTAACACCAAGGGGACTACTAAAGGGGCAAGGACTGCACAGAGCTTACTGCTCAGGAGAAAGGACAGGCAAACAAAATTTTCCAGGCGCATTCTTCCCAGCAGGTTGGGAACTTTCAGGAGCTGCAGGTGCTCCATCCCCCTGGCTGGCTATGCAGATCCAAGGCCCACAACCATGACACGCAGCCTGCTGCACCTTCCTCCTGGCCAGCCAACCCCTGGCTCACAAACAGGCAGCCCCTGCCCTAGCATTAGGCCAGCCAGAGGGAAATCCTGCAAACAGAAACTACATTGCAAAGCACAGATGCTTACATCTGTGTGTTTGGCCCACTGCTTCTGGCACTGGAGACAGGCATAGCAGCCGGGAAGCAGGAAACAGCTCTTTCCTCCCCCCAGGCACCAACACCGCTCCCCTGCAAACAGCAACAATACACCAGGGGCTGAGCAGCTCCAGAGAGTAGAGCTTCTGGGCACTAGAGGGCGCCACATAAAATTATGAAATGTCAAAGGAACCTGGTTCAAACCAAAATCGTACAAACATCAGAAAGAGTCAAATGAAACTGATCTCATTAATCTTCCTGAAAGAGATTTCAAAATAAAAATCATAAACATGCTCACGGAACTACTGAAAAATATTCAAGAACTGAGGAAATAATTCTGGTGGGACATCAAATCATTAAGGAATACAAAGGAGGGTTTTAAAAGCAGATTAGATACAGTGGAGGAGATGATATATGAAACAGAAATTAGAGAAGAGGAATACAAAGAAGCTGAGGTACAGAGAGAAAAAAGGATCTCTAAGAATGAAAGAACAAAGAGAAATGGGTGACCAATACAAAAGGAACAATATTCATATTATAGGGGTACCTGAAGAAGAAGAGAGAGAAAAGAGGTTAGAAAGTATCTTTGATGAGGTAACTGCTGAAAACTTCCCGAGAAGATAGTCTCTCAGGCCAAGAGGTGCACAGATCTCCCAACACAAGGGACCCAAGGAAGACAACATCAAGACATACAATAATTAAAATGGTAAAGATCCATGTAATTGTATATTAATGATACCAAAAAAAATACAAATGGAAAAAAATTAAATTAAAAAAGTAAATAAATAAAATGGCAAAGACCAAAGATAAAAACAGACTATTAAAAGCAGCCACAGAGAGAAATAAGATCACATACAATGGTAAGCCCATCAGGCTATCATCAGACTTCTCAGTAGAAACCTTACAGGCCAGATGGGAGTGGCATGATATATTTAATTCAATGAAGCAGAAGGGCCTCAAACCAAGAATACTCTTTCTGGAAACATTATCATTTAAATTTGAAGGAGGGATTAAACAATATCCAGATAAGCAAAAGCTGAGAGAATTTACCTCCCCCAAACTGTCTCTACAGTGTATTCTGGAGGGAATGCTATGTAAGGAAGTGTTCCTAAGGCTAAACAGCTGTCACAAGGGGTAATAAAACCACAGAAAAGAGAGTAGAACAGTTGATTACTAAGCAAATGCAAAATTAAATCAACTACCCACAAACTCAATCAAGGGACAAAGAGTACAGAATATGATAACTAATATACAAAGAATGGAGGAAAAAGAAAAAGGAGGGGGAAAAAAAGGAACTTTCAGATTGTGTTTGTAATAGCATACTAAGTGAGTTAAGTTAGACTCTTAGATAGTAAGGAAGTTAACCTTGAACCTATGGTAACCACGAATCTAAAGCTTGCAATGGCAATAAGTACATACCTATCAATAATCATCCTAAAAGTAAATGGTCTGAATGCACCATTCAAAAGACATAGAGTCACTGAATGGATAAAAAAACAGGACCCATCTATATGCTGCCTACAAGAGACTCATTTCAAACCCAAAGACATACACAGACTGAAAGTAAAGGGATGGAAAAAGACATTTCATGCAACTAATAGGGAGAAAAAAGCAGAAGTTGCAGTACTTGCAAAATAGACTTCAGAACAAAGAAAGTCATGAGACAAAGAAGGACATTACATAATGATTAAGGGGTGAATCCAACAAGAAGATAATATAACCATTATAAATATCTATGCACCCAACACAGAAGTACCTACAATTATGAAACAAATACTAACAGAACTAAAAGGGGAAATAAAATGCAATGCATTCATTCTAGGACACTTCAACACTCCACTCATGCCAAAGGACAGATCAACCAGACAGTAAATAAGTAAGGAGACAGAGGCAGTGAACAACACATTAGAACAGATGGACCTAACAGACATCTACAGAACACTACACCCAAAAGCAACAGAATACACATTCTTCTCAAGTGTACACAAACACTTTCAAGAATAGATCAATACTAGGCCACAAAAAGAGTCTCAGTAAATTCAGAAAGATTGAAATTGGACCAACCAGCTCCTTAGATCACAAAGGTATGAAACTAGAAATAAATTACACAAAGAAAATGAAAATCCCACAAACACATGGAGGCTTCACAACATGCTATTAAATAACCAATGGATCAATGACCAAATAAAATCAGAGATCAAGCAAAATATGGAGACAAATGACAAAAATGATTCACACCGCAAAATTTGTGGGAGGCAGCAAATCTCTTGCTAAGAGGGAAGTATACTGCAATACTGGCCTAACTCAGGAAAGAACAAAAATCCCTATGAACAGCCTAAACTCACAATTAATGAAACTAGATAAAAAAGAACAAATGAGACCCAAAGTCAATAAGAGGGACATAATAAAGATTAGATCATAAATAAATAAAATCAAGAATAAAACAATAGAAATAATCAATGAAAGAGCTGGTTCTTTGAGAAAATAAACAAAATAGATAAACCCTTAGCCAGACTTATCAAGAAAACAAAAGAGTCTACACACATAAAGAGAATCAGAAATGAGAAAGGAAAAATCACTACAGACACCACAGAAATACAAAGAATTATTAGAGAATACTATGAAAAATTTTATAACAAACTGGATAACCTAGAAGAAATGGACAACTTTCCAGAAAAATACAAACTTCCAAGGCTGACCCAGAAAGAAACAGAATATCTGAACAGACCAATTACAAGCAATGAAATTGAATTGGTCATCAAAAAACCTATCTAAAACCAAAATATCAGGACCAGATGGCTTCAGCACTGAATTTTATCAAACATTTAGTGAAGACCTAATGCCCATCCTCCTTAAACTTTTCCAAAAAGTAGAAGAAGAGGAAATACTTCCTAACTCATTCTATGAGGCCGGCATCACTGCAATACCAAAACCAGGCAAAGACACCACACAAAAAAGAAAATTACAGACCAGTATCCCTGATGAACATCGATGCAAAAACACTCAACAAAATACTAGCAAACCAAATTCAAAAATATATCAAAAAGATCATGCATCATGATCAAGTAGGATATAGTCCAGGGATACAAGGATGGTACATTAGAAAATCCATCAACATCATATACCACATCAACAAAAAGAAGAACAAAAACCACATGATTATTTCCATAGACACTGAAAAACCATTCAATAAAATTCAACATCCATTCACAATAAAACTCTCAACAAATGGGTATAGAGGGCAAGTACCTCAACATAATAAAGGCCATATATGACAAACCCACAACCAACATCATACTTAACAGCAAGAAGCTGAAAGCTTTTCCTTTAAGATTGGGAACAAGACAAGGATGCCCACTCTCCCCACTTTTATTCAACATAGTTCTGGAGGTCCTCACCATGGCAATCAGCCAAGGTAAATAAATAAAAGGCATCCAGATTGGCAAGGAAGTTAAACTGTCACTATTTGGAGATGACATGATATTGTATATAAAAAAACCTAAAGAATCCACTCTAAAACTACTAGATCTAATATCTGAGTTCAGCAAAATTGCAAGATACAAAATTAATACATAGAAATCTGTTGCATTCCTATACACTAATGATGAACTAGCAGAAAAAAATCAGAAAAGCAATTCCATTCACAGTTGCATCAAAAAAAATAAAATACCGAGGAATAAATCTAACCAAGGAAATGAAAGACCTGTACTCTGAAAACTACAAGACACTCATGAGAGAAATTAAAGAAGATGGAAACATATCCCATGTTCATGGATAGGAATAATTAATATTGTCAAAATGCCCATCCTGCCTAAAGCAATCTACAGATTCAATGCAATTCTTATAAAAATACCAACAGCATTCTTCAATGAACTAGAGCAAATCATTCTAAAATTCATATGGAGCCACCAAAGACCCCGAATAGCCAAAGCAATCCTGAGAAGGAAGAATAAAGCTGGGGGGATTACACTCCCTGACTTCAAGCTCTACTACAAAGCCACAGTAATCAAGACAATTTGGTACTAGCACAAGAACAGACCCATAGACAAATGGAACAGATTAGAGAGCCCAGATAAAAGCCCAACCATATATGGTCAAATAATATATGATAAAGGAGCTATGGACATACAATGGGGAAATAATAGCCTCTTCAACAGCTGGTGTTGGCAAAACTGGACAACTACATGCAAGAGAATGAAACTGGATTATTGTTTAACCCCATACACAAAAGTAAACTCAAAATGGATTGGAGACCTGAATGTAAATTATGAAACTATAAAACTCTTAGAAGAAAACATAGGCAAAAATCTCCTGAATATAAACATTAGCAACTTCATCCTGAATGCATCTCCTTGAGCAAGGGAAACAAAAGCAAAAATGAACACCTAGGACTACATCAAACTTCCTTGAGCAAGGGAAACAAAAGCAAAAATGAACACCTAGGACTACATCAAACTAAAAAGCTACTGTACGGCAAAGGACACCATCTACAGAACAAAGAGGCATCCTACAATATGGGAGAATATATTTGCCAATGACATATCTGACAAGGGGTTAACATCCAAAATATACAAAGAACTCACATGCTTCAACACCCAAAATGCCAATAACCCAATTAAAAAATGGGCAGAGGATATGATGAGACAATTCTCCAAAGAAGAAATTCAGATGGCCAACAGATACATGAAAAGATGCTCCACATCACTAATCATCAGGGAAATGCAAATTAAATCCACAATGAGATATCATAACCTCATACCAGTAAGGATGGCCAGCATTGAAAAGATTAAGAAATTAACAAATGCTTGCACAGATGTGGAGAAAGGGGAACCCTCCTACACTGCTGGTGGGAATGTAAGCAAGTTCAACCATTGTGGAAAGCATATGGAGGTTCCTCAAAAAACTAAGAATAGAAATACCATTTGACCTGGGAATTCCACTCTTAGGAATTTACCCAAAGAAAACAACTTCTCAGATTCAAAAAGACATAAGCATCCCTATGTTTATCGCAGCACTTTTTACAATAGTCAAGATATGGAAGCAACCTAAGTGTCCATGAGTAGATGAATGGATAAAGAAGATGTGGTACATATACACAATGGAATACTATTCAGCCATAAGAAAGAAACAAATCCTACGATTTGCAACAACATGGATGGAGCTGGAGGATATTATGCTCAGTGAACTAAGCCAGGAGGAGAAAGACAAGTACCAAATAATTTCACTCATTTGTGGAGTAAAACAATGAAGCAAAACTGAAGGAACAAAACAGCAGCAGACTCACAGACTCCAAGAAGGGGTTAGTGGTTAGCAAAGGGGAGGGTATGGGAGGGTGGCTGTGGAGGGAGGGAGAAGGGGATTGAGGGGTATTATGTTTAGTACACATGGTGTTGGGGAAGACACATGGGGAAGACAGTGTAGCACAGAGAAGGCAAACAGTGAATCTGTGGCATCTTACTACACTGATGGACAGTGACTGCAATGAGTATGGGGGAGGGGACTTAAAAATATGGGTGAATGTAGTGATCACATCGTTTTTTCATGTGAAATCTTTGTAAGAGTCTATATCAATAACACAATAATACAATTAATAAAAAAAGAAAAAGAAAAAGAACCAGGCAGTCTTCTACATGCTTTATATATCCTAATTTATTCAATCCTTACAACAACCCAATGAGGTAAGTACTATTATCATCCCCATTTTACAGATCACAAAAACGAGGCACAGAGATTTCAGGTGATACATGCAAGGTTACACAGCTAGTAAGTGGTAGTGCTGGGCTTCAAACCCTGGGTGGCAGTATACAGAAACAGTACTCTTCATTACTGCATTCTGCTACTTTAGTGAAAGATATGCGAGTAGAGCCTGAAACTGTCATCATTTCCTGCTGGAATCATGGTTCCTAATAGTATATGATACAGAGTAGGCAGTAAAAAAATATTTGAAGGGAGAAAGCAAGGAAAAAAGAAGACAAAAACTCAGACATACTGATAATCTGCCCTGGTTATACAGTTAGGACTTTGCACAGCCTAGACTTAAACTTGAGGTTTTGACTCTAATCTAGGCCCTTCTCACCTGCCATGGCATGGGTTCTCTCATACACCTGCTCTCATATGATCTTCACAACCTTGTCAGGTCAAATTAAAAACTTCAGTTATTCACACTTTCAGCTGAAAATAAAGGACTCAGAAAGTGTATGTAACTCTCGTAAGGGCACAGACTAGTTCATATATATCAACTAACCTGAAATCAACCCACATTTTCTGGTTCTGAAGTTGATACTGTCTGCACCACATTCTGCTGCCTCCTGAAGATGACAAATGACATTGGTTCACTGACTTAACCCATCCTAAGTCCTAGCTGAAATAAAAATAGACACATTGTCCATTTGTGTAAAATGTTGGCAGCAAGAGGCTTTTAAAATGTCCTTTGTTTTGAGGTATTTGAACCTCTGCTTTTAGAACACATCCAATATTCCTTATGGCTATGGAGTAAGCCTTAAAAAGCGGTACAGATACATGCCTGTTTTAATTAATCCATGCCTTCCCTTCCTCTACCAAGTAATAGCAAAGAAAATGGTAAAGATCTTTATATGTTCAAACTATAAGCAAGCACAGAATAAAATATCACAAAAGTAATCCAAACACTAAAGTCAAGACCAAAATTCTGAGCAATCTTTGAAATACAGTAATTCACTAGAACATTTCCATGGAAACAGCAGATGTGCTTTTAATATTTGCACATTCTCCTTAAGAACTGACATGATTATTACGAAAAGGTTTTATGGTATTGGACAAAACAGGTGTTAAAGGAACTGACACTTCCTGCTTGTAAATTTTTTTATTGAAAACATCAATAAAGTAAACAGTTTACAAATACTACTCGGTTTGTTCAACCTAAAACCCTTGAGAAGGTCTTGAGGGTTGCTAAACCCTGGCCTCAAGCCTTCAGCAAAACACAGAGTCAGTAACTTACTCAAAGTTAAATAGCTAATACAAGTGGGAACTTCAATCTGAATTGAGACCTATTTCTAAAATATGTATACTTTCCATTTTACCAGTAATGTAAACGGTCACAAAAGTTACTGATCTGGGATGTATTACATGTAATATTACTGTTCTTAAAGGGAAGTAGTTAAAAGAAAAGAAGAAAAAAATGTGTCAAATCTGAAGTGATAACAGTACTACTTTATTTGGTAAGTAAAATCCCTTCATCAATTCCTCTAATTCCAGAGCGGTGGTTATCAAACAACTGAATTTAACTCAATTCTGACATTATCTACCTGAAGATACATCAGGTTAAAGGTTTAGTCTCACACTCTTGCCGCCACCCCCTTCAGAGGTCAGCTGCAGTCCAGGTTATTGTCCGTACTTCTGACCCACCAGCTGGAGACTGGACATTCCAATGACACAGCCTCACTGGATTTGATTAATTTATAAGAGTAGGGCACAGAACTCCAAGAAGCATTTTACTTTCTAGACTATTGGTTTATTTTAAAAGGTTTTAACTCAGGAACGGCCAGATGGAAGAGATACATAAGACAACATATGGGAGAAGGGCCTCAGAACTTCCATACTCTCTCCAGGCTGGCAACTCTTCCAGCACCTCACTGTGTTCACCAATCCAGTTCTGCAAACCCATCCTTCTGGGTTTTCACGGAGGCTTCATTACATAGGCATGATTGATTAAACGGTTGGCCATGGGTGTTCAATTCACCCTCCAGTCCCTTGCCCGTCCCTGGAATCAGGGCAGTGGAACTTGAAGTTACAACCCTCTAACTGCACAGTTGGTTCTCCTGGTAATAAGACCCCATCCTTAAGTGAGGGCCCAAAGCCACCTCACTGACATAACAGAAGACATCTTCATCATTCTCACTATATTAAATGAATGAATACAGCTTAAGTCACTGATTAAAGTCAGCTATTTCATTAAAATTGGCTCATTTTCCCTACAAGCTAATATTTAGTAGGGTATAAGGAAAGATATTCCCATTTTGAATGAAAAGCTACACACATGCCGATGTTATGTTAAGGTGCTAATAACTACCCTGTAAGAAAGCACAAGCACGGGGCTTCAAAATTCCACAAGAATGCAATAGCCTCTTAAGTCTATCTACATATCCTATAATTTAAAGTGACTCTCTAAATAAAAATTTTTCTACAGCATCTTTAACTCAGAATGTTTATCTCTATTAAAAGTTGGTTTTCAGTTTTCCTTTGGTTTTTAACCAAAATATCAACACATCTAAATGAAACACAGAGGTTGAAAAAAAAAAACAACTAACTTTGGAAATGAGTAAGTCAATTCCACTTCTATTGTGAATAAATTTTCCCAGAAGGGCTAAGAATTGGAAATTATCTTCTGATACAGAAGAAATTTTGCTCTTTAAACAGCAAATAAGAGAAAAGAAATCTTGTGAAGTTTTACTTTCAAAAGATCTGTCAAACAGGAGAGAAGAAAAGTGATACCTGTACTTACTGTCGTTGGATCCCATGCTAATGAGGTCATCAGAATCAACATTGTGAACTATGGCTGCTTTGTATCCTGCTTTCTGTGCATTTAAAACCTGCAAGTCAGAAAATAGTCATGATATGAGGAAGAAAGTACTTTGTCATAAATCTCTCAACTTCAACAAACATAAATGACTAAGTCTATCCCACACATCAAAGATTAGATTATGTATATATAAGAATAGACCTCAAGTATGTTTTCAAAATACAATGGACATTTTACAGTTATCAAGGACTTCTTTAGATATCTTCTTGATTTCATTCATGATATTAAATGAAATAAGAAGCAAATAAAGGATAGGGATATGAGCTAAAATACTAAGAGGATCCAAAGCAATAAACTAATCTAGCTCTAAGAGGTAGAGATTTGCTGTCATCAGGCTCAACAGTCATCAGTGGTTGGAAACTCAAATCCACCTCTGCTACTTATTAATGGGATAAACCTGGGAAAATTATTTTTCTTCCTTGATCCTGTTTCCTGAACTTTAAAATGAGAATGACAACAATATTTTTCTCATACATAAAATAGTATTTCAAAAATTATTAATACCTTTGAATACTTTGAAAATTATATAGTTTTCAATACTTAGTATGGTAATTCTTGAAATATATCATTATGCAATGATTATAGGATAAGTCTCTCAAAAGTGTTTCTTTGTAATACACTTCTAAAAAATAGAGAAATAATTTTTTAAAAGAATTTCCAGAAGGTCTAATATTAGTTGTTTTAGTAATAAGCATTAAAATTATTCAGAACTCTTCTGTAATTCAATAAAATTAAAACCTGAGTCAAGTTCAAAAAGTAAGGGAAAGCTTAGAGTCGAGTCCCCAGGGTAAAAGGAATACCTAAGTATTCAGACTGACTGGATTTGAATGCTAAAAGACATGAGGCTCATATATTCAACCCCAATCAGGCAAGTTGGCTTTGCAAAGTAAAATTCTCTTGTACATTACTTCTGACTTCTTTAAAACTACTCCACAAATCCAAGTTAGGTATTGGAAAAAGGCAATAATGTGGATTAATCAGAATAATTTTTTCCTATCACTTAAAAAAAACTAATATGCAGGAGATAAGAGTGCCTCAAGGAATTAGTATTTTGTTCATCTATAGCCTATATAGCACCTGTGAAATAGCCTGACACAGAACAGGCACTCATTAGATATTACTTGAATGAATAAATGTATAAAAGATATGCTCAAATTAATAGCTGACATGATAACATTACAAACTCGAGAGAAAACTAGAAAGATTTTTTAATAAACTAATTAAATAGCACAAATAGTTCAGACAGGACCTACTGCTCTAATGTTAGGAATAATGGCAAGAAAACCAACCAGCCAACAAAACTATTACAAGGAATGTTCTGCAGTGCTGCAAGGAAAGGTCAATAACCAAGAAATTAAGTTTACTATTGTCATATGTTTTTTCATATACAACAATAATAGTATTATACACAGCAGTAATAATAGTATAACTCCTTTCAGGTTCCCAGATCCAATTCCAATCTGTGTGTGGGTGGGGAGAAGGGGTTTCCCCACATACAACAACAGGCAATTCTGGAACACCAGAAGGGTGTCGGAGAACTTAATTCTGATGCTATCTGCCCAGAGACAGTAGCAGATTCCCAAGTTAAGGACTCCATTCTACAAGACTACCCTCCAATCCCCACTACAGACTCCAGTCACAAGCCCCAGGCTGTTACCTGTGCTTCCGACCTACCCACTACAGATTGGAGGTTCAACCACCTTCATCTTAGGAATTTGATTAATTTGCTAGAGCGGCTCACAGAACTCAGGAAAACACTTACTTATCCCAGTTTAATAAAGGATACAAGTTAACAAGCCACATGAAGAAATACATAGGGCAAGGTCTCAAATAAAGGCACTTCTATCCTCGAGGAGCTCGGGGCTGGCTCTGAGGCACATGGGAGCATTCTGGTCCCTGAGCGTGGAAGCTCTGTCCCACAGTAAGGTAGGATCCAAGAGAGCAGTAAGTCCTTCCTAGCGGTTTTTGTGAGGGCTTACTGCATGGTCATGGTTGACTAAATTATTGGGCATTGACTGATTCAACCTCTAGTCCCTGACCTAGGGTGGGGTCCAAAATACATGACAAAACACGTATTTCACCTTTAAGATGCTAGTGTTTTCAGGAATTGTGGAGAAGACCAAATATACCTGGGAAATATGTATTTGGTCATCTGAATGACCAACTATGTATTTCTTATGACTCATTATAATGGAAAGTATTTTTTGTGAATGTGTACATATTTTATTTTTAGGTGGATTTTGTTATCTAACTAAAAATGAGAAAATGCCAGTCCCCACAGCCTCTTCCCCACAGATACTACTGCTTTCCAAGGGCAGTAAAAAAATTTAAGAAGGGTATTATAGTTTCCAAACCTTATTTCTTATTTATCACTTCTATATTGATTTATTATTTATCCATTATGTTACCACAGCACTACAGACTTCATTTATCTTTTATTTAAACAAAAGTATACTTGGTTGGGGTTGTTTATTACTTAACCTGATGCTTTAATGGCTATTTCAAGTATTCCCCAAAAGCTAACCAAGTGACTGAGGAGAAATGTTATTTTTACACATTATATATTCAAAAAACAACTTCCCAGAGATACAACTTAATAAACAAAAGTTTTATATCAAAAGTTGTTCTGTTAATATAAAACAAGTTTTACATTTCTATTTAAAGCCATCTAATACATACAGTCCTTGAAATTACATGATTTAACTTGTTCCCTTGCAAAATATTTGTGGGCAAAGACACGTTAGGACACAGAGAAAGGTGGTCTCAGGAATCATGATAAAGAATAAAAATTATAGCTTAATTCAGTATTTGTTGAGTTTCAAACAAGGAAGGTACTATTTGTCTGGCACAATGCAGAACTCAAACGTGACTCAGAAACAATCATTATCCTCAAGGACATCTCAATACTCATATATACCCAAACAGGTCAGGTGCTTTCTTGACTCTATTTGCTCATGTCACCATCTCTACTTGAAACAGGGCTTTGTATTCTGAATGCCTATCAGGCCTTCAAATTCCATTACCTCCATGAAGCCTGCTTTGTTCTATGCCCTGTTCCACATGTTGTCCCCAAGCACTCACATAAATGCTCCCTGCTTAGAGTATGTATATCAGTTTGTTCACATTTTTCTTAAAGATCTTAGATGGTGTCTTATATAACACTTATGTATCTGTGTCCTATCCCACAGAATTCAAAAGCAAGCCTACATGGGGTCCTTAAATCTCCTGCAAGTTGTCTGTGTATGAATTTTTCTGGTATGAGGAGAAAAAGTAATTATCAGTTTTACAAAAGGCTTTCTGACCTCCAAATTGTTAAAAACTACTAATATAGATTAATTACAATAATCTGCTGTGTGTGTAACTACATTTAGATATTAGATTCTTAAAACTGTACCAAGCTACTGAAAACATTTCTCTCACACATACAAAATGTAATTGTTTCTATAAATACAACTATAGCAATATCAAAAGCTGTTCTCTGTCAACAAAATACAATTTCTAAAATAGGAAACTTAGAAAATCACTCAATAGGGAGGAATTCTGTAGGCACAAGTGTGAATTCCAAAACATTTTCAAAAATTTAGCAAGCAAGAAGTCTTCCCCAAGGTTTTTGTTGTTGTTGTTTATTTCTAAAAGTAGTGAAATTGTATCAAGAAACACATTAGCATAAGGACCAACAGGCTTATGAATACAAACAAGTAAAATATATCCATCTTTGTATATAAACTATAAAACTCATGTGTCAGTCAAATTAAATTACAATTTTACAGAAGCAGCAGCTGGTATTTTTAAGAACACATAAGGCAGAAATAAAACCTAAATCATTTAGTGAGTATGTGTAAGGTTTCATGTTCATAAAATGCAACCTCAAACACATGGTGTCAAATGGAGGCAAAGAACTCAAAGATTCATGAATAAAAAGCATGTATAGGAAACAGGCCTAAATTCCAAGGAGCCATCAAAACTGAAAATTGCATGAATAAGCCTCTGAATTGTATTGCCAATCTGCCTGTTTAAGGAGACAGATCAGAGATATTAGCTCAAATTGTGGTAAATGCACTAAATATTTAATATCTAATCAACAAATTAGCTGCAACTAAATTATATAGACCAGGTGGCACCTAAGGAAGAGTTTGAAAGAAACAAGGACTGCTGGCTTGTTATTATAAATAGCCACTATGTCAGAAGGTAACAGACTGCTAATGGAAGAGCCTTCAGTAAGACAGGTTCTAAAAGGAACCCTGTTAATGACATAATAGTTCATACTATCTTTAGAATGGACAAACTGAT